>NW_028318193.1:1062500-1350000 GCF_062004578.1 Staurois parvus
CCTTTAATTACACTAGGGAGTTGATTTATAAAGAATTTGCATTGCTGTTCACCTAGTAAAAGTACATTCCTTCTGTACAAATGAGGCAAAAAATAAATTAAAGCAAGCTATATTCAGTGCTGTTTGATTGTAAATCACTGATTTTAGATAGAAAATACTACATTTGGCCACTAGAATGAGCAAAGTATTATAAAACAATTCTTTTGATACTTAGCTTCATCTAGCGGCCAAATGCAGTATTTTCTGTTTAAAATCAGTGATTTAAATTTAGAACAACATAGGATATAGATTAGTTACTTTAATTTTTTTTTGCTCCATTAGCACATAAAAGAAGTGAATTGCACTTTCACTGGGTGAATGGCTATGCAAATTTTATAAATCAACCCATTAGTATTAAGTGATGTCTTAACTGACACAATATTATGAATTTATTCCCACTCAGCAAGCTACATTGTTTAGAAATGCTGTTCTGCTGCTGCCTATGAACCATTATGCAATCATAATAATTAGAGGTGTTCATATCATCAGTAAATGCAAACAATGCAGTATATTCTCATAGAATAATGCTGTCTGTTTTTGCACAACACTAAGGGGCATATTAATAAAGCAGTGACTGTGACCTACACTGAACATTCACTTGTAGTGAATCAGTCACTGTCGTTTAAAACACATGCACCTGAAAGATTCACCATTGGTTAATGTTTAGTGAATGCCAGAATCACTGATATATATATATATATATATATACCCCTTTAATCTCTGCACTGACAATTTTCAAACCAGCACCTCACTTAATGAACACAGGTGTGACTGAAGGCAATATTCAAGACACAGATTTCATATATAAAGTAATCATCAGTATAAACTTAAAATTCCTAGACATAAGGCTTGGGTGCTCCAGGCCTTGGGCTCATATGTTCCAAAGCTGCTAATCATTTTGAACATATTGAATCAGGCTGCAACAATGTGCTTCTTCAGCTGTTGGCTAGCACCACTGCTAATAATAATGTTCAGCCACACAGACAGACCTTGTTGGCACAGCATTCCTCGGTCCTGACTTCATTCAGCCTGAACACATTCTTCTTGATCTCCATTTCACTACAATCACTGTTGCTTTTTCCCTTTTGCCAAACCAATACACCGAAGAATAATAGATCTTGTCAGGCAAATGTAAAGCTGGAGAATGGACAGTTCTAGCATTCTATTCAGTGAAGGCACAGTTTTCCATATCTTGATTATAAGAAGCATACCATTTCTCTCTTGTTCGTAAGAGCAACATTTCATCTGCTCTTCAGTACTTAACCTCCCTGGCGGTATGATTATTTCAGATTTTTGGTGCTGAAAGCGGTACCATTTTTTTGCATGGAAATATGTATTTTTTTTATTGTAGGCTGTAATTTTTAGGAAAAACTCACTGAAATCTGTCCGAACAAGAGTCTAGTAAACATCCCGGGTAGGATAAAATTTGAAACACAAAATCATAAATTATAATTTAATAAATAATCATAAAAATAATATAAAAATAATAAAAAATTTAATTCAATAATATAATCAAACCAAAAACACTGAAATGTGAAATAGAGCGCCAAGTTCGCACATTGCTGAGCTCAGTCGCAAAATCGTTTTCAGTGTCTGATGACGAATTTCCCCCACGAATCATTATCACTCAATTCTGTAAGTGGTTCTGATTTACTATCGCTGTTCTCTAGCTGATCTAAACCGCTTTTGACCTAAAGGGACACTTTTTGGACGCCATGGACATTTCTCAGTTTCCAGGCAGAAAGAACAGACAAAATGCAGGCAGGGCACAGGACAAAGCACTAGGGACAATATGTATGTGAAATAGGTTGAAACAGCAATGTTTTACTGTGTAAAATGAAAAAAAAAAAAAATGACATTTTTTAAAATTTTTAAATTTCCCGCCGCCGGCGGCGGCGGCGCCCATACGTCCCGACGTCACAGGGACAGGACACAGAAGCCGGATGCCGGCATCAGCCGGAGGAGATGGCCGGGGACGCTGCAGGGGACACATCGTGGGAGCGCAGGGTAAGGTAAGTGAAGAACACATGCCGGAGCAGTGCCGCATGGTATTCCCGAGTGTAGCTCGGGGTTACCGCTTTTGGTACTGAAATGTTACCCCGAGCTACACTCGGGAATACCGCCAAGGAGGTTAAGGAGCAATACCAGGCAACAAGTGAATGTATTCAGTGAACTATTAATGCCATCTCATAAACACAGAAGCTGTGTAATCATAACAAAGTCCAATAAATTTACCTAAAGGGACAAGTCCACAGAAAAGTGTCTCATGGGAACACTACTGAAAATATCTCCACATGAAGGTTCTTGGGTCCACACACTTGCCTTGGCCTATTTGCTGGCCCCACTCTCTCTGTTGAATTTTGGTCTATTTTTTTTATTATGCAGAAAGGACCAAGAGAAGCTGGGTCACTGGAAAGGTAGACAGGGACAACAAAACTCCTCAGAAACAGGATTTGTGGCAGGTAGACCCACTACTGATGTATCCAAGATATGTAAGAAGCAAGGGACAGACTTAGCCCATCAACTGGCTCCACCACTAACTAAAATATGCATTTTTTGTGGACTTACTCTTCATTTGTTGTGATTTTTTTGTTGTATACTTTTTCAAAATTAACACACACACCTAAACACTGGGTGTTTAGGATTGTACTTACTAAAGCCTGTCTGTGCAATGTTCTCTCTCCTTCCTGCATACCCAATCACAGTCAAACTTCCAAGTTAAGTTTGAATCTGATTGGTGGCCACAAGAAACTTAAAGTGTAAGTTCACCTTTTCAGAAAAAATTAAAAGGTGAACTAACATCATACACTCCCCTCTCGCGCCAGTCCTTGCTCTATTTACCTTTGTGGGATATGAGCTGCCAGTGTCCAGGCAGTTGATTTAGCAGGATTTGAATTCCCACTCTTGTTCCTTGTCCTTCTGAAGCACTTCTGGGATAGATCAGAGCAAAGTTCTGTCCGGCACTGACCAATCAGAATCACTTTGATCGATCCTAGAATCACTACAGAAAGAAGGCGGAGGGGAGCGATAATTTCAAATCCCTGCACAACTACACTGTCTGTGTGAGCACTTTCAGCCCATCACCCATGGAGGTAGGTAGAGTGAGGACCAGGAGGGTGGGGAGGATGTACAGTGTTAGTTCATATTTTATTTATTTCTGAAAAGATGAACTAAACCTTTAATAGCACTGGTGTTTTTCATATTTGCTTTTTTTCTGTATTTAAGAGGCAGCAAGGAGCTTTGAGAGTGCTTTGGCATCAGATTTACAAATTTTCCAAGATCACCAGATTACACACAAGAGATACACATGTTGACTAGAGCAGTAGCACATTATCTGGGTTAAAAACAAATGATCTGGACACGTAGGCTGTGCTCCCTATATTCTTACAAGGCTTCATTTTCAATGTAATTCTTTACAAGATCTATTGAAAGCTTAATCAATAAATAGTGCATTGACTTTAAAGAGGAAAAAAACTCTGGAATATATGCCCCAAAAAAAGCTGGTGGATAGCAGAGGACTAGTCACCAGTATTGGTGAATATCTCCCAGCAGCTGATCATTTCCCCATTACTGAATTACCATGCCTTGTTCTACGCTGAGTGGAGCCAGCCACCTTGAAAGAGGCAGAGTTTAGCTTCCTCATGTCAGAACCTCCAACAGTGAGCAGCACAGTATTGACATCATCAAATCTCACTGTAAATATCCTAAAACTAGCAGTCAGAGGCATCAGAGCCTTAGATCACACATTGCAGATACACAGCATTGGGTCTGTAGCTACAGAAGTGTCTACTCTTCCTTACATACCAGGAAGTACACTACATGAAGAATTCAAGACAAAAGCTACATTTTTCAGGATACTGCTCATTGTGAATTACATTTTTAAGTTTTCCCTATAACAGCAAATCTTGTCTCTTTTGGGTTCTTTAACTGTGTTTAAACAGTTTCCAGTGATTACTGCACATTCCTTTCCTTGATTACTGAGTGTAAATGATTCAGCGTTCAGTTTGCGGAAACTTGGAAATGTCATCAGATTCATGACTGTGCCAAATCTGAAAAAAAGAGACACTTCAACTCCAGTTTTGTGTCACTGTCATTTCCCTGTGGGCATTTCAGATTGATGACAACAGGTGTAGTTGCTGCTGTTTCAGGGAAGATGCTTGTGCTGACATTTATAAAAAGGGTTTAGTCTAAGATTGTATATCATGTTCTCCTGTTGATGTCAGTCAGGTCTTCTAAGTGACTGACCATATGGATGAATTGCAATGACATCATACAGTGCTGGAATTAAAGGGAAGCTGTACTGCAGTTTTCAAATGTATATACAGCATATATATAATTCATTACTTTAATGTTTACCTCGGAGAAAATTGCTACCTGTAAAACCTGTGGTCTGACACTGCACTTAGTTAATTCTTGCATACATTTTCATCATGCTTGAAAGCTTAGAATAAAAATCATATACTGATTGTTGAATTAATCAGGTGCTAACATTACATATCAGGTGCTAACATTACACATGTATGTATATATATATCTCAAATAAACAGCTACCCCTTCCTACCCATATATATATGGGCAGGAAGGGGTAGCTGTTATATATATTCAATCATATCCAACCCTTGGCAATTGCATGGACTGCCACTTGTAAGCAACCTTTTCCATGAATTCTCTTAGCAATTATTTTACAGGGTAGGTTGCCAGGTCTTTCCCCAACCCCTACCATGCAGGCAATCCCGCATGGCCAGGGATGAAACTAGGACAATTTAGACATAAGCCAATTAACCTACCAGCATGTCTTTGGAGTGTGGGAGGAAACCCATGCAAGCACAGGCAGAACATGCAAACTCCAGGCCATGGTTGGGAATTGAACCCATGACCCATTTACTGCATGGCAGACGTGCTAACCACTAAGCCACTGTGCCACCCTAGGTCAGAAGGGATACCTATTTAGTTGAGCAAATTCAGTGTTATATGTGGTATGTATTATTTGTATAGTATCATTTTACATTATGGTTGCACCGATACTGAAAACCGTATCAGTATCGCTGCAGATGTCAAGCATTTGCATGAGTCCTTGTACTCATGCAAAAGCTCCACTACCTAAAACCAATACCTTTGCAGTGCAATTTGATCCCATAGAAAATGAATGGGCTCAAATCGCACTGCAAAGAAGAGCATGCAATTTGAACAGTAATACAGTGCAATTCCAGTCCGAATCGCATGCGGTTTCCTTCTGTGTGAACCCAGGCTTGTCATAGTGACTTCAGCCTGGGTTCACGTAGGAGTGGTGAGGGAAACCACATATGATTTAAACAGAAGTTGCACTGCATTCCTGTTCAAATCGCATGTTATTCTTTGCAGTGCGATTTGAGCCCATTCCTTTTGTATAGGCTGAAATCGCACTGCAAAGGTCACGGTCATTGGTATTGCCGAGTACTTGAATCAGTACTTGCCGGTAAAAAAACAGTATCTGTGCATCTCTAGTTTACATATATTATTTCATGAAAACTAATTTGCATAATCCATGTTACATTCTGTGTGCAATGTGAGGCAGTTACGGTTTCTCTTTGAAAATCAGTGGCATAAAAGTTTTTTATGTGCAAAGTTTCATATTTCAATTTTAGCTACATTATGTGGTCAGCTTAAAGTGGAGCTCCAGCTGAAAAAAAAAAAGTCAGCAGCTACCAAACCTGTAGCTGCTGACTTTTAAAATACAGCCTCAAACCTTGGTCCAGCAGTGTCCTCACCACTGCTGGTTTCACTGGTCATCTTCTCTCCCTGGCGCCGGCATCTTTAGTGTGGGCACCCGGCTGTGACAACTTGCGGCTTCACAGCTAGGTGCCCGCTGCGCATGTGCGAAAAGCTCTGCGCTTTGTAAATGGCCTTGTAGTCCTCTGGGACCTGTCACGTATTCCAGAAGACTACGGGGAGGGCGGGGGGAGGACAACTTCTGCTTCTGATCGCCTAGGCGATCGCAGAGGAAGTGGGAGCAGGTACCTGTCAAATTCGGGTACCCGCTCCCCAAAGGTGCCAATCCTTAATGGGGAGCGGGGGACAAAGCATTAAAGTGGAACTTCCCCTTTTGGGTGGAACTCCGCTTTAAGGCTGATTTTAGGACTCCCATTTTGCATCCTGCTCCTCTCAAACTAATCTCTGGCATAGGTTAAGAAGAATAATCTCAGGATCCAAAAGAGGAGTTTGAGTTTGACATTAGCACATGGGGATCAGTTAATGTGGGCACATCTGCAGCGCTGGATTACTAGTCCCCCACACCCAGATATGACAATGGTGAGGGACCTAACTAGATAGTGGACTAAGGTGAGTGAAACTCACTTTACAAAAAAAAATTAAGAAATAAAGATGCTTGATGAATGAGAAGGGAGTGGGAGGGAGCGGTGGGAGAAAGGTTGTTTTTTGCCCTCTCCAGATACAAATACCTTCTAAATACATTTAAATTTACATTTAAATTTAATTTAATTAAAAATTCTTTTAAATACATTTTTTAATTTAGATACAGATGCCTTTCAATCATTCCTTGCAGCCTACACTGTACATTTGGGGTATGTCCCCTTCTTCAAGGAGCCAGCATTACCAAGCAAACTAGTACTGCTTGGATCTCGAAGAAGGAAACAAGTGCAATAAACAGTGCAAATAAAAAAAGTATCACGGACAGTACTCAATTGTTTCTGCCACAAGTGCATCAATATGGTTACAATAACCTTAAACATAGAGTTTTACAAACCCAGGTTATTTATGCAGAAACAGGGACCAATTGTCACCCACAATCTTATAGTCAGCATGCGAACCTACACCTACAGGCTGTGCCCACTTAACACTGGGAAGCGCTGGAGGCCAACCTTTTAAGTTTTTTTTTCTGGACCAGGCTTCTTGTGTCATGTTTCACACATCCATATGACAGATAAAAACTGACATTCCAGCTTCAGTCCTTTATATGTAGAATAAGTAACTTTTACTTTGCAGAATCTTAGATACAGCAGGGATGTACTGTACATCTAACTTTTAAGGTTAATCAGTAATTCATCAAAGAAAACAAGTGCCCTCACAGTCTCTTCCACAATCAATACACTCCTTATTTGAAAGAAACACTCTTCTCTCTTGCCCCAGTCAGGGGTAGCCATACTCCCTCAAAGGGGAGCCAAAGTCTATAAGACAGATTTATTTTGCGACATAGTCTCCCAACAAGGAGATCTCCTTTTAAAATGTTGTCCACAGCTGTTCAACAACCACAGGCCCCTTCCACACCTCCAGCACATATCTCAATCTAGAACTATGATCGAGGGACATTTCAGGGTAAAAAATGTTGTATTTATATCAAAAATAACCCCAGGGAACAACAAATGACTCCATAAACTTGTAATCTTGGACCTGCAAAATTGACTTTCTTATGTAAATAGAGTGGGGAGGAAGGGTGGGGGGGGGGTTGTAAAGCAGGAGGCCAACACAAGTTTATCGGAAACAATAGCATTCATAGCAGGTTCCCTGACCCATTCAATTCACTTTTCTTAAAATATTAAATGTCAGGTTTCGTCTGCAGTTACGCACAGAAAATGTACAAAGAATGGATGACTGGATGGGATATCTATCATCTCATTTTTATGAGTACCTTCCTACATGTACACCTCTAACTCATATAAAGAGGGCAAGCTACATTATTAAGATCAGATACCTTTAGCTGGAGGTTTCTTTTCTAGCTTTTCTTTCTTTTCCTGAAGGTCAGGTTTTGGTCTAGGAGTTTCTGAAACAGAAAATAGTTGTCCACATAAAAACATGTGCTTAAAGGATCACGGACTTCTAATATAATTAGCAGTGGTATACATTACTCAAACTATATATGGTGGCATAAATAGAACCAACTTTTTTCTATATTCTCTTTTACTATTTTAGACCTGAGTAAATACTGCATGTTATAACTGATTCACCTTTAGAAAGGTCTTAGAAAAGTATCTTGCAGATTGGGAAAATTGGTAAATTGTCACATATTCATTTACCTGAAAATTAACATTAAATATGTGTCATCTTCAGAGAACCACATAATTCAGGAATCTAGGCATTCATTCAATGATTTACTAACTGATCCATATATCTCTACTGGACAGTTTAATTGCTTGTATTGTATTGTACTGATTGCTTGAATTGTCAATCATTATCAATAGAAACATGGAAGACTGGTTCATACAGCTGCCACAATGTTTGATACAGCTGGAAAAACGTTTTTGTTCAGAATATTAAATGCTTACTCTCATGATATGTCCTTCAGACAAATGTTAATATTTGTAGGACTGGGCTGCTACATATTTGGTATATGCTATCTTAAATCTGAACTCGGGGATAAACAAATATTGTCTAAATACAAGGACCGTGTTTGCAATTACTTGAGTCTTGGTGTCCATTGTGTATTATTTCTAAATCTCATCTTGCTATTTCACCTTTGTGCAGATGTTTCTTGTATTAAAGAATGGCCCTAGATGTTCTCTCCCCTTGTGAAAAATGGCTGATCTTATATCCGCCCCCCCTATTGTTTTCTACAGGCAGTCTGATGTAGTGGGGTGACTTGTTGGGTCCCTTCCATAGCTCTTCGTTCTGCACTGATTATGTGCAGCCCAGTACTTGTATGAGATAATATCTGGGGTTGCAAATACATTTGGTGCACACAAAGTACATTAAAATCCATAGTGTTTATTGTGGAATATATTCAAAGCAAAGTTGTTATGCCAAGAATTTAGCCTTAAAACCCAAGTGAACTCTCAGTTGAAATTAGCAAAATAATTTGAAGGTGTTTCAAACAAAAGGTGTGAAAAGGTTGTTTTTCATTTTTCTTCTTTACAAAGCAGCGACGGCTTGATTAAAGTATGTGTCCCATGGCAGCATGCCACAGAGTGGGACCCATGCACTCTGTGGGGAAGCAGTGATCTCTCTGCAGTGGTCAAACACACCCCTGCTGGAGAGCTCTCCAATCAGCAAGGAGCATGGGTTTTTCTGGAAGATGAGCTATGTGTCTGACCCAGTTGGAGGTATGTTGGACCTCTGCATAGCTTTCCTGTAAAGAATAAGGGTCCTACTCTACAGCTGCTAGCAGGAAATGGGCTTTTCTATTTCAGCTTTGTCAGTTTTAAAAATAACACTGACTTTGCACACTTTTTGTTTTGATCCACCTGAAATGCAATTCACTGATTTAAACTGAAGGTTACATTCAGCTTCAATCTTCATTGTGACTTTTAGTGTAATAACTGCAGAACCCAATTATTTTGGCCTCATAACCAGTTTGACGATAGAAAAACTGTTGAGCAACACAAAAAATTAATCAAATATCAACAATGCATGTAAGTGTTCAAGCATTAAAGTGCATAAAATATGTGACGCTATAGCTATGGAGAAAAGAAACTACTGGCAATATTTATTTATATACATATATATATATATATATACACGATCTGCGTATAAAAAAGCCGCCACAACATATATAAACATCACAAGTATAAAATGAGTGACGTAACATACAAGTTACGATTAAGCGCAAAAAAAAGAAAAAACATGTCCAATAATACAGTCCCTTAAACGTGTAAATTCTAGATGCTGTGCTTTGTGCAGTCTAAATATTCGTTATAATAAAGTGCAGAGGGTCCCACGACCATTCACAGTCTGCTCTCACCTTATTGTTTGGACCTATTTGGTTAAAAATAGGTCAGATATGCATTCCCCTTTAAGGGATTCCCTCTGAGGCACCACTGCTCTCCCTCAGTCCTCCTCGATGTTTCTTGGATAAGTTGCGTTGCTATTGGTATTTGATTCATTATTGTGTTGCGCGACACTTTCTATCTGACATTTTTGAGTGTGTGGGAATACATACTGTATGACAGTGTAAGCAGCATCCTTATATGTTGGAAATATATTTTTTTGTTTATTTGTTATTTTCACATTATCACTGGTACTTCAGCACTGACAGAGGATTGCACAGAGGATACTCTGACTATTTTTATACACCTACATAAAATTTAATCTGAACCTGTAGGGCAAAGCAACAGGTTAGCTTAAATGCTACTCCTGCATGTTCATATATTTAATTTTTGTCAGTTTCCTACAGCTTGGTTTCCCCATAGGAATGAAGGAAAGACGCTTTGTGTAAGCTCTATGTTACTGAAGTCAGAGCTTAGAGAGGGCTAAGAATTCTCTCCCTGTCCCTATGTGACTGGCAATGGGCCATTCAGGTATTTAGTCTTGCACTGTGAGAGGAAGGTGAAAGAATCACATGCTTTCTATACTTCCAAATATTGGATATTTCTCTTCACTTCAAGTGGGCGGTGGAGGAGTAAAGGAATGGGAAGTATATGCAAGGGGACATTTAAGTGAGCCTGTTTTGCCCTGTATCTTTACTACACAGTTTTACTTTAAACAAACAAACAAACAAACAAAAAAAGGTACAAAAACTACTTTTCTAATGAAACGTCTTTTTAGTTCTTTGGTTACCCTAAATTTATTTCAGATTCTTAAACTGTGCCTATACCTGTCCCCACCATTAACACCATGACATGCAGTCAAAGGCAGAATGATCCCTCATTTTTGAATTGTTTCTCATGTGTTTGAATAAACACCAAGCATTTGTAATAGAAAAAATAGAGGGTCATCAAAATCTGCCATTCTGGTAATCTTTATCTACCGAACATACATTTAAACTGCAGTTTTTGTTCTGTTTCTTTTTTTAAACTAATGTAAAAAGGAAATAAATGCCCCCTCACTTATACCAACCCAGCACACAAGACATACAGGTTAACATTTCATACCCATGTGTTTGTGTATAATCTTTCTGGGGTTTATCTCACTTCATAAACTCCTAAATATTTGCCCAGTGCTTCAAGATAGAGGCCCCAAAAAATGAAGACAATTTTCAATAGTAGTTTATGCTCTTAGGCATTGACTTTTTTGCACCACCAATACTTCAAAAGGAGGTGCTGGAATGATGGTGGATTGTGCAATTTCTCTATCTATTGATCAACTATAGGATTACTGTTCTGAATCAGAAAAAGTATTTTTTTATGGTTGAGCTCAATGGACATGTGTCTTTTTCCAAACTAAATAGCTATGCTACCAAGTAAATATCTATTATACCTTACATACTGCAAGAATACCTGTACCTTGTTTAACTACATTTTCTTAATTCCTTTATTTACTGTATACATGCACGGTGCTCAGCATAAATGAGTACAGATTTGTCAGAAAACCTTTCCTTTCCTTTCAGAGTCAACATTTTCTATGGGACACTATACTACAAAATACTCCCACAAATGCGGGCCATTGATTGCAAACAAGGTTTGTTCATTTGCACACCTAAAAAAGTATTTTTCCTAACAAATTCATTCAAGACCGTGTTGCAAAAATGAATACACCCCAATGAAAGTTTTAGAAGCAAAGCTAAATTTTAGACCACAAAATCCTAATTAACAAGAATTCATCTACAGGTAAGTCTAATTATTTATTAAACAGGTGTCCAGCAGCAGACAGTTGATTATAAAAGTGTGTTAATTAACAGAGAAAACCCCTTCCTATTTAATGCTGTCAGCAATGGCACCACATGGAAGAAAAATGTCACAAGCCCTGAGAAAGAAAATAATTTCTTTACACAAGAAAGGTGAAGCCTACAAGAAGATCAGCAAAGCTTTACTTATCAGTCAGAATACTGTAGCAAAAGTGATACAAAAAAAAGTAATAAAGATGGAACTGCAACCATCTTGATAGAAGCGTCTTCTGATGAGAATGGTTGAAGAAAATCGTCATGCCAGTTCACTGCAGTTAGCTAAAGAAGTAGAAAGCCAAACTGGGGTGATTGTTTCCCTTGACGCAATACGGTGTACACTGCAGAGGAATGGTATGCATGGGTGTTGTTCACGAAGGAAGCCTCTCCTAAAGTCCATGCACAAAAAAGCCCACCTAGAATTCACCAGGGCCCATGCTGAAAAAAGAAGAAGACTACTGGGAAGCTGTACTCTGGAGTGATGAGACCAAGATAAATGTTTTTGGTAACTGATGGATTCAAAACTGTACGGCGTAGCAAAGGTGAGGAGTAGAAAGAGAAATGCATGGTGCCTAGAGTGAAACATGGTGGTGGCAGTATTGTTCTGTGCGGCTGCATGAGTGCTGCTGGTGTGGGGGAGATGCATTTCATTGATGGAATCATGAATTCACAGATGTACTGCTTTATATTGAGAAGAGAAGATGCTACCATCACTCCATGAACTTGGTCATTGTGCACTATTCCAACATGACAATGATCCAAAACACACATCTAAGGCAACTGTTGCATTTCTGAGGAAGAACAGGGTGAAAGTGATTCAGTGACCAAGTATATCTCATGATTTGAACCCAATCAAACACCTAAGGGAATTCTGAAGAGACAAGTTGAGCATCACTCTCCATCCAGCATCCAGGCTCTAAAAGAGGTCGTTCTTGAAGAATGGAAAAAGATAGATGTTGCAATATGTCTCCAACTTGTTCATTCCATGCCTAGAAGACTTGGTGCTGGCCTTACAAATCATGGAGGTCATACAAAATACTAGATGTAGTAGTTTTTGTTTTGGAATGTATTCATTTTTGCATCAACTAATTTGAATAAAACAGAAGATTTTGTAATCCAAGTTATATTGTTAACCTTACTTTCAGGTAATGAGCTAAACAAATGTTCTATAAAACTCAGTTTTAATTGTTCTTGTGTTTATTGAGATATTGATTCAAATCTTACTTTTCACAAGGTGGGGGGACTCATTTATGCTGAGGACTGTATCTTTGTTTTACATCAACATTACAAACTGTAAAATTAGAAGATCTCAACTCTTTATATCCAGACAAATCTAAAAAATGTACAGATGGATACAAACCTTATCTCATTCTTGGCATAATAAAGCACATCATACAGGCGCACCTTGGTTTATGAATTTAATTTGTTCTGGGGGACTTTCCGTATTGATTAAAATTTGTAAACCAAAACGCGGTTTCCCATAGGAATGCATTGAAATCCAATTAATCCATTCCGGAGGGCAGAAAAAAGTAAAAAAAAGTATTTTATCTGTTGAAACCCCTTTGTAAAGTGCACATTAAAGGCATACATACCGTACAAGGACATGATTAAAAATTAATTCGTAAATGCATTGAAAACCAATTAATCCGTTCCAGAGGTCGGAAAAAAGTAAAAAAAAAGTTTTATCTGTTCAAAACACTTTATAAAGTACACTTTAAGGCATAAAGTGACATGATTAAAAACAAATTTGTAAATGCATTGAAAACCAATTAATCAGTTCTGGAGGTCAGAAAAAAGTAAAAAAAAGTCTTATCTGTTCAAAACTATTTATAAAGTGCACTTTAAAGGCATAGTACTGTACAGGGACATGATTAAAAAAAAAATTGTAAATGCATTGATAATCAATTAATTCATTTGTATTGTGAAAAAAAATTGTAAACCGAGCCATTATTTTCAATAGATTTTCATTCATAAACCGAAAATTACGTTAACCGAGGCATTCGTAAACCGAGGTACACCAGTATTACTATTCTACACACAGCAATACAATGCTAATTATACTTTACATTTAAATGTTATTTTGAACTATAATTTTTGTATATTTTACCACATAGTACAAATTATCAAAATAAATTAAAATATGTTGAAACCAGTTTGTTGTATGGGTCCTTCCCAGCTTTCATATCAAACCTGAATTATAAGAGCACAAAATTAACATTTTCCATTTGCACTAATTCCATTGAAAGGACAGATATGAAACATTGTTATGTCTAGTAAATTGTGTGGCTCAGACTGCATGGTGCATTAACTTTCTGCCTGCTGTCATCTTCCAAGACTAAGGATCCTGCATTTTCGCAACCCTAATCCAGAATGCAGAACAGCACCCATTTCCAGTAAGATGGAGCTTGGAAACATGCCTCATTTCTCTCTATTAGACATGCTCAATCCAATTCTGCTAAGTACATAACATAAAATACTTTTATTGCCACAATTACTGGAGTCAGCTTTATTGGAGCTGCTGTAGATAGATTAAAAACATTAAGTAGTGCATATGTATATTATGGTCTCAGGTATTATTGGTGTGATAGATAGATAGATAGATAGATAGATAGATAGATAGATAGATAGATAGACTGATTTTCATTAACAGTATTTCATACAAAACAAGTGTGCTGAGCCAACAATTGTTCATCAACATATGCTTCTAGAGTTCAACTTTTTTGGAAAAGAACATAGATACAGATAACTGTGTTTTTTATAGTACCATTACCAACCTTCTCCCTCTATTCAAAACTAAAATAAACTGCGTGGAGGTCCACTGTAAGTAAGCCTCTACAACGTCTGACATAAGCAAAAATAGAAAGTCATATAATTTCTTCTGAGAAATTAGTAAATGTTGACATTACTAACTCAAAGTGGTATTAAAGGCAATTTTTTTCTTAAAAATAACAAACATGTTAAGCTTACCTGCTCAGTGCACTGATTTTGCACAGAGCAACCCCGATCTGCCTCTTCTCGGCGCTCCTAGGCCTTCCCTCCTGCCGAGTGCACCTGAGAAATTGCTCTGCTTGTCCAGCTCATGGTTCCCGACTGCCAGGGCAGGGCTGTGGAACGGACAGGTAGGCCTAGTGGCAGGGTAACGCACTGGCTGACGACAACCACCACCAACAGACCGAAGTCCCTCAGGGCGCGGAGTCTAAGTCCCAGGCTGCCCTTCACCAGGGCCCCTGATGGTGGGGATGGACTTGTCGCAGCCAGGAACCAGGTCGCGGCCCCCGAGACACCCCGGCTGCGGTAATGGCCGCCGCCAATGGCGTGTAGCTGGTGAGAATGACAATAGCGTAGTCAGGCAAGCCGGGTCAACAACAACGGGACAAAACAGTACAGAACAGTAGACAGAGAATCACAGGTCACGGCAAGACAAAGACACAAGACACAAGTGCAAAGAGCATGTGTGGATCACAGGCTTATATGTACTCAGCCACACCCCTCTGGGGGATGGACCTCAGAGACCTGAAGGCATAAAAGCTTCCCACCATGCTCAGCATAAATCCAACATGGATTCCAGCACATGGAGTAACATAACCTCTGGGAAAAGGTAGGACCTTGACAGTACCTCCTCCTCAAGGGCCCCTCCCCCTCCATGGCTCAACAAAAGGTTTCTGAGGAAAGCGGGTATGAAAAGCGCGGAGGAGGGCAGGAGCATGGACATCCGCGGAAGGAACCCAGGAACGCTCCTCGGGACCATAACCGCGCCAATGAACCAGGAACCTTAATCGACCACGCACCAATCGAGAGTCCAGGATCCGGCTCACCTCATACTCCTCATGACCGTCAACCCGAATGGGACGGGGCCGAGGCAGAGAGGTAGTGAAGCGATTGCAGATCAGAGGTTTCAACAGTGATACATGAAAGATATTGGAGATCCGCATCCCAGGTGGAAGGGCAAGGGCATAGGCCACCGGATTCACCTTGCGGAGAATGCGAAAAGGACCGACAAAACGGGGAGCTAGTTTGGGTGTGGGCACCCGAAGATTGAGGTTACGAGTAGACAACCACACCCGATCGCCGACCTGGTATGAAGGAGCGGGCAACCGTCTGCGATTAGCCTGGAACTTCTGACGCTGAGCCGAGTCCCTCAAAGCCCTCTGGATCTGCCCCCATGAAGAACGCAGGGCAGCAAGATGGTTCTCCACAGCCGGAATGTCCTGTGGTGAGAACCTCTCAGGTAATACCGCGGGTTGGTACCCATAGTTGGCCATGAAGGGAGACATCCCGGAGGAGGAGTTGACCGCTGAGTTCCTGGCAAACTCTGCCCAAGGCAGGAGATCGGCCCAATCGTCCTGATGGTCCGAGATATAACACCGAAGGAATTGTTCTAAGGCCTGATTGGAACGCTCCGCAGCCCCATTGGACTGCGGGTGGTAGGCTGAAGAAAAGGAGAGACTAATACCCAACTGGGAGCAGAAGGCGCGCCAGAATCTGGACACGAACTGACTCCCGCGGTCCGAGACAATCACCTTGGGCAACCCATGCAGGCGAAAAATCTCCCTGGAAAAGACCGTGGCCAGTTCTTGCGCTGTTGGTAATTTCCTGAGTGGAATACAATGGCACATTTTGGAAAAACGATCGACGACCATGAGAATGACCGTATGACCCAGAGACACAGGGAGGTCTACAATAAAGTCCATGCCCAGGTGTGACCAAGGACGCTCCCCATTGGGAATGGGTTGCAGAAGACCCATTGGAAGATGCCGTGGAGATTTATTCTGGGCACAGATCGAACATGCCGCTACATAAGAGGCGATGTCGGCACGGAGAGTTGGCCACCAGAACAACCGAGAGACGACCCAAGACAACTGGTTCCTCCCCGGATGCCCGGCAGTTTTGGAGTTATGGTAAGTACGCAGCAGACGGGTGCGCAATCCCTCGGGTACAAAACATCTACCCTCCGGTCTCTCGGGAGGAGCGTCAGTTTGAGCCACCAAAATCTGCTCCCCAACTGGAGAAGTCAGACTGGTGCGAATGGCAGCCAGGATCTGATCTGGAGGTATGATCGAGGCTGGCTCAGAGTCCTCCCTGGACAACTCAGAGTATTGCCGCGATAATGCATCAGCCCTGACATTCTTGGAACCAGGCAAATAGGAGACCACATAGTTGAACCGCGACAAAAACAAGGCCCATCTGGCCTGACGGGGTGTCAATCTTTTGGCCTCCAAAAGATAAGTCAGGTTCTTATGATCAGTAAGAATGAGGACCGGAACCGCGGAGCCCTCGAGCAGGTGCCTCCATTCCTTGAGAGCCAGAATGATTGCCAACAACTCCCTATCTCCAATCTGGTAGTTGCACTCTGCAGAGGAAAGCTTCCTGGAGTAGAACCCACAGGGAAGTAGGGGTCCATCGGGCGACCGACGTTGAGACAGGAGAGCGCCTACTCCAGTCTCGGATGCATCGACCTCAAGGACGAAGGGCAATCCAGTATTGGGATGAGACAGTATCAGAGCCGAAGCGAAGGCGGATTTCAGAGCCTCGAAAGCTACGATGGCCTCGGATGACCACTCGTGAGGATTACTGCCCCTCTTGGTTAGGTCTGAGAGAGGCTTTGCCAGCGTGGAGAAGTTCCTGATGAACTTCCGATAGTAGTTGGCAAAACCCAAAAAACGCTGAATGGGCCGAAGACCATTGGGACGAGGCCACTGCAGAACCGCCGAAACCTTCTGAGGGTCCATGGAGAATCCCTCCGCAGATATGATGTAGCCTAAAAAGGCAACTTGGGATCAATGGAATTCACACTTCTCAAGTTTACAAAAAAGTTCGTTCTCACGTAATCGTTGCAGCACCTGCTTGACATCCTGGATATGGGACTCCATGGAGGCAGAGTAAACCAGGATGTCATCCAAGTAAACTACCACGCACTGCTGCAACAAGTCACGAAAGACATCATTTATGAATTCCTGAAAAACTGCGGGTGCGTTACACAACCCAAAGGGCATCACCAGGTATTCGTAGTGGCCGGTTCTGGTGTTAAACGCGGTCTTCCACTCATCCCCCTGTTTGATCCGTACGAGGTTGTACGCCGCCCTAAGGTCAAGTTTGGTACAGACTGTTGCCCCCTTAAGGCGGTTGAACAACTCAGTAATCAAGGGAATCGGGTATGCATTCTTAGTGGTGATTCGATTGAGACCCCTATAATCAATGCAGGGCCTCAATTCACCACCCTTCTTCTTTACAAAGAAAAAGCCCGCTCCAGCTGGGGAAGTAGACTTACGAATGTGCCCCCGGGAAAGCGCATCCGCAACGTACTCCTCCATGGCCTTATTCTCCGCAACCGAGAGAGGATACACCCTGCCACGTGGAGGAGTGGCACCGGGTTGCAAGGATATGGCGCAGTCGTAAGGACGATGAGCAGGTAAGGCTCCAGCGCGTACCTTATCAAACACGTCCTGGTACTCCCCATAATCAGTGGGCAACGCAGAGTCCGAGGAGGCACACACCACCTTAACCGGCCCACGGATGCACCCGGCCCCACACTGTGGAGACCAAGAGAGAATCTCGGCAGTTTGCCAATTGAAGGTTGGATTGTGCATCTGGAGCCAGGGATACCCCAAAACCACCGAATAGTGCGGAGAAGAAATCACCTGGAAACAGGCCAACTCCCTGTGAACAGCCCCAATAGCTACTTCAACTGGCATAGTCTCGTGGGTAACTTGCGGTGGTTGCAGGGGCCTGCCATCTATCGCCTCGAGAACCAATGGGGTAACTCGAGCCTGCAGGGGAATGGAGTGCTGGGCAGCAAATGAGCTGTCCATAAACAACCCGCCGGCCCCAGAATCTACCAACGCCTGGGCCGTCACCGAGCCTTCCGCCCAAGAGAGGACAACGGTGATCAGTGGCTTATCTCTGCGGAACGCCGGGGATGAGGAGACTCCACCCAAGATCTGTCCCCGACAGGATCTCAGGTGCGAGCGTTTCCCAGACGGACCGGACAGGACCGCCGAAAGTGCCCACCAAGACCACAGTACAGGCAGCGACCCTCCTGACGCCGAGCGGCCCGCTCTCCCTCGGAAAGGCGAGCAAACCCCAGCTGCATGGGCTCACCACCAGACAAGCTATCCCCAGGAGGCGTGGGAGGAGAGGGAGGAATGGGTGGGACAGAAAACGCAGGTGCCAGTCGATTGGAAGGCCTCCGCAGGCGTTCCTTGAGTGAAGGCCTCTCCCTGAGCCTGGTATCAATCAGGATCAGGAAGGAAATTAGTGCTTCCAGCTCCACAGGCAATTCCTTGGCTGCGATATCGTCCTTCAATGCATCAGAAAGACCCTGAGAAAACGCAGCCACCAGAGCCTCATTGTTCCAACCCACCTCTGCTGCCAGGGTACGAAACTCTATGGCGTACTCGGCAATGAGGAACGTTTTGCAATAAAAAGTAAAGATACATGTGATGTTAATGTCCTTTGCTACTTAAAGAGCAGCTCTTTTCTTGCATTGCTCAGAAGCTACTCAGCTGTTGGTTAATTACCAGCCACTTGTCTCCACAGTGACTCATCTGGATACCATTACCTTTGTCATTAGTTCAGCCTACAGCCAGCCATTTTTGCTATTTTAGCAGCTTAGCTCATTTCCTCCTTGTCCTTGCATGGTCTATGATCTCCAGTGTGTCCTGCATGTGTTCCTGTGTATAACTCGGTCTGGCTGACTTCTCTTCTAATTCTTATTTCTGATGTTTGGCTCCTTACTATGCAGACTTCTGGTTTCCTGACCCTGGCTCATCTGATTACCCGCTCTGGCATCCAAACCCTGGCTTCTGTTTTGACTACATTCCTGAACTCTGCTATTTTTGCGATTTCATTAAAGGTGTGATTTTTAACTGCACGTTCTGTATCCACCTAGTTTATGATTCCTGACACCATATTAGTGAAGGTATGGTGAAGGCATTTCTCATGTGCCTAACTAGATACTATTTGCCTGTATCTGATCTCCTGTGTACTAATTCTTTGCCTGTTTTCTCAACCACATTTCTGCCTGCTGCCTGGACCAGCTGTTTGTTTGCATACTGACCACAGCTCTACCTGCCACCTGAACTGACTCTGGCCTGTTTATAAACCATGTTTCTGCCGGCAAAGCACATTCATTTTTTGAGTGTTTCTACTGTTCCGGCACTCCAGGAACCCCAAACGTATGTTTGGCAGTCAGGAAATTAAATGCAATTAAAAAATACTTTTGGGTATGTTTTCCAAAATGTGACCAATGTGATAATTAGTATCAAAATCAGATGTGTAATTTATGCCCCTTGAAGTCCTTAATGGCGCTCCTTTGATTTTGGGCCCCCCTATGCATCTAGGCAGTAAAAAGGGTCTCACACATGTGGAATCACTATACTCAGGAGGAAGTAGAAAACTGTGTTTTGGGGTGTAGCGGTACTTCTATGCTCTGTGTGAGAAATAACTTGCTAAAATAACTTTCCAAAAAATTAGCAAAAAATACACCTTCAAAAAAACTCACTATATCTCTTGCTAAAAATCTTAGAATGTCTTTTTTCAAAAAAGGAGTCATTTTGAGAGTGTTTACAATGTTCCGGAATTTTACATCCTCTAGAGATGAGATGGGCAGTAAGAACATCAGGGTTTTTTTTTAAACTTTCATATACAGGGGTTAGACAAAACAAATGGAAACACTACATGATTTGCAGGTGTGACAGTAACATGTTTTGTGTTGAAAGCAGAAGTGATGTAACATTCTTTTGCTTCAGCTTTGTGATAAGACACCTAGCTAGCATGTGGGAAACCGCACTCCCGTCATTCACTGCGTGCGCTGCTTTTATTATAGAGTCATATCAGAGATTACTGAGCTTCGAAGAGGGTAAATTGTTGGTGCTTGCTTATCTGGTGCCTCTGTGACTGAAGTTGCCAATGTATTTGCCGTGTTAATATAAAAATCTCTATAGGGGGCACTATATAACACAACCCATACTTATAAGTAAAGCGCTCAGTGTTTGTGAAACAATCAAAATTCATAAACTCAAATATACAATATATAAGTCTCTATGTGCATATAAATATACATATAACTATTAAAATAATGTCCATAGGTCACTATGATAATAGTTATATGTATATTTGTATGCACATATAGTTGTTTGATTTTTCCTTTTTTCAGAAAGGCACTTACATCACAGTTCAATAAACTCACAGTAAATTTCCTCATATGTGCACTGTACTAACTGTCAGCTTCTACCAGAGGCCCCCCCCCCCCCAAAAAAAAGGCATATTTATAAAGGGTCCACAGTGTTATTTTCCCTTATTTCTCCTGGGAAAATAGCAATTTTCTCATTTTAACAGGTGTAAAAATAAAATCTTAAAATAATTTCTTGCATTGATTTTGCTAATAAATTAAAATTTTCCTCCATTTATTATGCTGACAGCTTATACCTCTGTGGTCTTGGACAATCTATTACTTTTTTTAAAGACATCGGTATGGAAAATCTGTATATTTTCCAACATTTCTTTATACCATTTCTTCATTTCAATGGCATAAACTCTTATGTCTAAGGCCTGGCTCACACCAATGCATTGTGCTTTTTGTCTGTTTCACAGTGCTTTTTGCAGTACATTTTTGCATGGCCTTTTGCATTTTTACTGCGTTTTGGCTTTTTTCATCTTTTTTTGGGTTACAGTGGAAATTGTTTTGTTGCTGGGCAGAATTGTAATGCAAAACATGGCAAAAACACAACAAAAACGAGGCAAAAACACATTACATGCATTTCAGCAGCTTCTCCGTTGAACTCTATTGTAACAAAAAAGCTGCTTTTTGCATTTAAAACGGTCCCTGAACCTTTCCAAAAATTTAGCAGCTCAAAAAAGCACATGTGCCATAGGAAATCATGTTAAATGGACTGTACTGCGTTTCTGCAAAACGCACTAAAACATGCATTGGTGTGAACCAGGCCAAACATTAATTTTAAGAAAATCAGACAAGATTTCACAGCTAAATTTGAAAAAGTCCAGGTAAAAAAAGCAACCAGATTGCAAATTAAAGACTAAAAATAGCACATCTCTCTGGATATTTTAAGAGGATGATACTACAGGTAAATACACCAGATAAACTTATGTTTGGTTTATTCAGCAAATATCTAAACAATCAAAATGGTGGTATAGATAATGGGATTATTTTTTTTTCTACTAGTAATGGCAGCGATCAGCGACTTTTAGCAGGATTGCAGGACTGACACTGGGGGGGGGGGGGACTAACTTGGTGTCACTGGAACCCCAGTGACACCAATACAGTGATCCGTGTTAAAAAAAAAGCACTGAGGCTTTACTAATGACACTGGGCAGGAAGGGGTTAATGTGAGGGACGATCAAAGGATTAACTGTGTGCTAGGAGTGTTTTACTAGGAAACGGGGTGTGTGCTTCACTGTAATCACATTGCTGTGGATGGCTGTTCAGTGTGCCCGAGCTGACAGGGAGGAAGACTGTTTGTAAACAAAACAATATTCCTCCCCGTCGGAGAAGCTCGGTAATCACTGGGTGCCGGCGGGTAATTACTGTCCGGGACCCGGTGATTGACATCATCAGCTGTGGATGGTGGCACGGGTAGGGCGCATGCGTGGCTCGTACGCGCCCCCTAGCTGGAAATGCAGAATGACGTATATATATGTGATCCTGCACAAAGGTGCTGCCCTGTAGCAATATATCTACTATAGGGTGGTCCTAAAGTGGTTAATATTTTGACTATAACCAACTGAGAAATGTTATGTATGCAAGTGAAGAAGTGTATGTGTGTGTGCACATTCCCTCTTCAGTGGATGAATAATTGCTAGAATCTGGCTTGTAGCCACTTAACAACATTTTTGTCTTCACATATTCTTAGAGCTGCCCATGTTCTTATAAAATATAGTTTGAACCCTATTGTGGCCAGAGATCATAGAATTTAAAATAAAAACAATAGTGGCTTTGGTGTGAATCAGCGAACTAAAAGGTCCCATTCACATCATAATGCAGTCTATTGCAACTATTGCACAATTACATTCTTGTGTAAAGTTTAGTTCTGATCTGGAAATATATAAGAAGCTTCCAAACTGGTACTATAGGCAAACAGTAGACAGATTGGGGCACTAAAGACAAATAGGATGTTTACTTTGCAAGGGAATTTTCCCTTAGCCAGGTGAATGAGGTCAAACTCTGCTGATATCTATCATCCAGTCATATGCAAGCAAATATACTTTCCTTTTTTATTTTCCTTTTTCAGTGATAGGCATAATTTTCAACATGAAGTTTTACCACATTCACAAAATTCCTCTGTGAAAATTCCCTTTCTCTTGTAAAAAAAAAACCCTGCCAATTTTGAGAAAAAAAACTATATTTTTTACTTTTTGCTATTACAATGTCCAGTAAAAAAATAAAAAAAATCAAATTTCATCATGCATTTAGGCCAAAATGTATTCTGCTGAAAAAAAATCCCAATACAAGTAAATTAATTGGTTTACGTGAAAGTTATAGTGTTTACAAATGGTGGTATACAGTGGGGATCAAAAGTTTGGGCACCCCAGCTAAAAATTTGTATTAATGTGCATAAAGAAGCCAAGGAAAGATGGAAAAATCTCAAAAAGGCATCAAATTACAGATTAGATATTCTTATAATATGTCAACAAAAGTTAGATTTTATTTCCATCATTTACACTTTCAAAATAACAGAAAACAAAAAAATGGCGTCTGCAAAAGTTTGGGCACCCTGCAGAATTTATAGCATGCACTGCACCCTTTGCAAAGCTGAGACCTGCCAGTGTCATGGATTGTTCTCAATCATCGTCTGGGAAGACCAGGTGATGTCAATCTCAAAGGTTTTAAATGCCCAGACTCATCTGACCTTGCCCCAACAATCAGCACCATGGGTTCTTCTAAGCAGTTGTCTAGAAAACTGAAACTGAAAATAGTTGACGCTCACAAAGCTGGAGAAGGCTATAAGAAGATAGCAAAGCGTTTTCAGATGTCAATATCCTCTGTTCGGAATGTAATTAAGAAATGGCAGTAATCAGGAACAGTGGAAGTTAAAGCAAGATCTGGAAGACCAAGAAAAATATCAGACAGAACAGCTCACAGGATTGTGAGAAAAACAATTCAAAACCCACGTTTGACTGCACGATCCCTCCAGAAAGATCTGGCAGACACTGGAGTTGTGGTACACTATTCCACTATAAAGAGATACTTGTACAAATATGGTCTTCATGGAAGAGTCATCAGAAGAAAACCTCTTCTACATCCTCACCACAAAAATCATCGTTTGAACTTTGCAAATGAACATATAGACAAGCCTGATGCATTTTGGAATCAAGTTCTGTGGACCGATGAGGTTAAAATTGAACTTTTTGGCCGGAATGAGCAAAGGTACGTTTGGAGAAGAAGGGGCACAGAATTTAATGAAAAGAACCTCTGTCCAACTGTTAAGCATGGGGTTGGATCAATCATGCTTTGGGGTTGTGTTGCAGCCAGTGGCACAGGGAACATCTCACGAGTAGAAGGAAGAATGGATTCAATAAAATTTCAGCAAATTTTGGATGGTAACTTGATGCCATCTGTGAAAAAGCTAAAGAGAGGATGGCTTCTACAAATGGATAATGATCCTAAACACACCTCGAAATCCACGGGGGATTACATCAAGAGGCGTAAACTGAAGGTTTTGCCATGGCCTTCACAATCTCCTGACCTCAACATAATTGAAAATCTATGGATAGACCTTAAAAGAGCAGTGCGTGACAGACAGCCCAGAAATCTCAAAGAACTGGAAGACTTTTGTAAGGAAGAATGGGCAAAGATACCTCAAACAAGAATTGAAAGACTCTTGGCTGGCTACAAAAAGCGTTTACAAGCTGTGATACTTGCCAAAGGGGGCAGTACAAGATATTAACTTTGCAGGGTGCCCAAACTTTTGCAGACGCCATTTTTTTGTTTTCTGTTATTTTGAAAGTGTAAATGATGGAAATAAAATCTAACTTTTGTTGACATATTATAAGAATGTCTAATCTGTAATTTGATGCCTTTTGGAGATTTTTCCATCTTTCCTTGGCTTCTTTATGCACATTAATACAAATTTTTAGCTGGGGTGCCCAAACTTTCGATGCCCACTGTATATACTGGAATTTTTTTTTTTTTTTACTAGTAATGGCGATCAGCAACTGATTGCGGGACTGCAGCAGACATTCTGACACTGGGGGGAACTGACTCGGTGTCAATGACATCCCCAGTGACACCAATACAGTGATCAGTGCTAATAAAAAGCACTGACATTGTACTAATGGCACCGGGCAGGAAGGGGTTAACATGTGGGGTGATCAAAAGGTTAACTGTGTGCTGTTTTACTGTGGGCTATGTTAGTGCTTTCAACTGTAAGCACACTGCTTTACATGGCTCTGCTATGCAGAGCCATGCAAAGCAGTGTGCAGGAGCTGACAGGGGAGAGAACTGTATTGTTTACATACAGTTCTGTCTCCCTATTGGTAATGCTCCGCGATCACCGGGTGCTGGCGAGTAACCACCGGCCAGAACCCGGTGATTGACAGCTGAGGCCGTGAATAGCGGTGCTGGTAGGGCACGCGCACAACTCTCTCACTCCCCATACCCAGAGATGAAAATAACGTATATATACGTGATTTGCGCACCCCTGCTGCCCTGTAGCAGTATATCTGCTATAGGGTGGCAGGAAAGCAGTTAACTAAAGTACAAACAATGCATATACAGGTGTCTTACAAACACACAACCCAAGTAACAATTCAATCGAATGAAGAAAAACAGAGGTATAGTTTTTATATATTGGCTTGCACCCTTGCATGTAACACCAAAAGTCAACAAACCATTCTACTGTGAATGGAGTCTAATTTATCAGATTGGCAGTGGGGTCTGCAAGGTAGGAATAAACACAGGTGCAATCCTAGTTCTCTGTTGCAACATCAATTATTATTCTTACAGCAAGGTGCATTAAGGTTACAAAATGGTTAATAATACAACAGAGACAGAATCTGGAATCCTACAATACATAGCTTATTTCAAAATTTATACAGTTTTCCTCTATATTTTAGAATGGATATTTACACTGCATGTCATCATAGCCTGACTGTAATAAAAATAAGAGCTACTTCTTAGTAAGTGTCCACTACCGAAAGCCAATTTATACCTATGCAGTCTTGCAAATTATCCAATAATTGTTTTGGTCAGGGCCTGCTTGTAAAAAGAAAATACCTTTAAATTATTTAGTAATCCTCAGAGTATATTCAAGACTGACATTTTATTCCCCAATTCATATCAAGGAAAGGTAATTTATTCAGCATTAGTTTATGTAGAGCTGACATTATGAAACAAGGGAAGTCCCATCTTTAGAGCTATTCCTGCGAGATACACCTCTATGTGATATTTACATGTGAGCAGACAGGAAAAAGCCTTCTCATATGATACTGACATTTGCAAAATTATTTTTTATATTTGTATGCATACCTTTGTGTTTTCCCTTTTCAAGTTTTTCTTCTTTTATGTGTTTCTCTTTCTGATGAACTGAAAAATATATAAAACAGGAACATTAAGGGGTATATTTATAAAGCATTCATTGCAGGTGAATCTTTGAGGGACATATGCTTACATTACAATGATTTGGTGTCAAGGAATGTTTGGTGAAAGTCACATTCACTGCTTTTGAAAATGTGATGGATGCCATTTTATGCATAAGCATTGTTTGGGTTAGCCAGATTTCTGAGGCAAATATTAGAACAAATGTGAATAATTTTCATCCTACTAAAATAAATGTTATAAAGGAAAGCACACTGTATATAACACATAATAGCCTACATAAACATTATCAATAGAAATTATTTGATAATTAATTGTGTAATGTTTTATCTTTTGTTCTTGAGTTTAATTGTTGTTAAATTTTAACAATAATAGAGCAAATGACCCAAAAAGGAAAACAAAATTAGAAGAAGACAGGCGTTTGAATTTGATGAATGCACCTTTGTTTAACCAAGCTGAGCTATGTATGAATATACTGGAGATGATTAATGTAAAAGGTAATACAATGTGCTTCAGAGTGTTCTTTTGTCAGATAGTATGAGACATCCTAAATTATGATTATTCTTGCATAGGATACTTAATACAGCCAATAACATACTGTATGGTTATAGGATAAAACTTTTTATAACCCATATATATTCTCCAATAGTCACTATGAGAAATCAGCTTTAAATATACTGTAGCTGGGAAGGGAGTGAGAGAGAGAGCACACAAATTAATCCAAATCCTGTAAAGTGCTTGTAAACCTCAGACATGAAATGTGAACAAAGCATATCCCTCTATAATGTGTACGTATCTCAATCCAGAGCACTGAGTACCATCTCTGTCTGCTGCACTGTTCCTCTGTTACCTGCATGAATAACTTCTGACAAGCTTTCCTGACACCCAGAGAAAAAAGGTGACAAGGGAAGGATCTCCAACACACAGTCTGTGATTGACAGCCTCAGCTCTGTTCCTGGGTGTTGTGTGAAGGGGTGTCCCTTCCTTCCAATCAGCTCTCAGAGCTCTCTTCACTGAGCTCTGCCATGTGTAAACTCTGATCCCCAGCCCCCCTCCCCCTGTTTTCTGACAGATCAGACACGCTGTATAAATTCTGGATTTGAATAGATGTAGAGAAGAAAATACTGCAGATAAACATGTACAATTTATGTAGGAGGATTTGTTTAATCTCTGTATATTACCTGATTCTAGTCACTTCATTGGGTATATGTAAGGGTTTACAACAACTTGGAGTAATATTTACTATACATTTTTAGAATGATAGTATTTAATGAAATCAGAATATCATGTCTCTGGTCATCCATATCATATGTTTGTGCCTCACTTATGGACACTTATGAAAGGACTTTTCAATGCATGTACACATGCAAGCATGATTCTATATGTGCATTCTTTTAGGTGAAAATGTACCGCTGATTGTCTTTTGACCTGTTTGGCTGGTCATCCATTGCAGATGACATAAATCAAGAACTTGTCTCTGCAGATGTAGTTATAGATTTCTTTTTGTTCCCTGTTTCAGATCGCATCTCACCTTGATCCTCCTCTACCTGAATCCCATATTTATTGACCTTTCTTTTGTATTCAGGTCTATTTCTGATATTTGATGGGGTTTTTTTTCCTACTTCTGACTTCTGCTAGACTATTGACTGCTGTTTTATTCTCCTTGTTCTTGGTTAATTTTTCTGCTCCATTTAGGTACTCCAGTGATCTGGAAGCATTCAGTGAGCACATTGATTGCTAAGGGAAATGTGGTTAACCATGGGGAAGAGAGTGGATATATTGGGTGCTTCATACAAGAGCTAGAGCCTGGGACAAACGAGGGTTGGGCAACCAGCTAGCTTTTAGGGCAAAAATGTGATTCCTGTTTACTAAAAGATCTAAATATTATATTTTGTAAATAAATACATAGAATACAATATTACTATTTGCTTGTAAATCATTGCAAATGTTCCAGTAAGATACCCTAGGATTTATACATTAGGAAACTGTGAGCATGTTCACTCTCTATGCCAGTACACCTTATCAGCTGACATGTGTCGGCCGTGGTACGCACACAGCAACCTCTGTATTGTCTAGTAATTTTTCCAATGGTGTTTGAAACATTAACTAATATGTAATCAATTCCATAAATATCTAGTAACAACTTTGCAAAGCTATTAAGCTGTAATCATAAAGCTGTTGCTGCAGCTCCAAGTATGGTAGTAGAAATTAGGAACAATCCTCTTACCTACAATAAATATGGAGCCTGATCAAATTATCAGAGGGTCCAGAGTGAGAGCTGTACCCACTTACATTCTCATACACGTTTTTCCTCCAACTATTAGCAGTGTTCTCCGAATTATCTAAATGCTAATATTTGGAATTTACAAATGAAAATATATCTTGCTCCTCCATGTTTTAATTGCTTCACTGAAGCAGAAATTGGACCATATAAAATTGTTTAGAATGACTGACCACACACATAATTGTAAATCAAACAAAATATACATAAAAGATCATTTCAATAATATCTAAAGGAAAACACTTTTTTTTAGTTTTGGCAAGAATAATGAAGGAGTAAAACCCCTCTCAGGTTTTTGTTGTTGACATGTGTGTTCAATTGGGGAGATTTCCTCTCATGTCCTGTTCTGTAGACACAAAAGGAAGTGGGAAAAAATATGAAATTGTGTATATTAATGTTTTGCTTTCTGCTTTTGAGGTAAAACATGGTGCTTAAGACTCCTTTTTTACATTTTACAGGCTTAAAGTTTCTTAACCTCCCTAGCGGTATGATTATTTAATATTTTTGGTGCTGAAAGCGGTACAATTATTTTGCATGGAAATATGTAGTTTTTTTATTGTAGGCTGTAATTTTTAGGAATAACTCACTGAAATCTGTCCGAACAAGAGTCTATTAAACATCCCGGGTATGATAAAATTTGAAACACGAAATCATAAATTATAATTTAATAAATAATCATAAAAAATAATAATATAATAATAATACATTTAATTCAATAATATAATCAAACCGAAAACACTGAAATTTGAAATAGAGTGCCAAGTTCGTACATTGCTGAGCAAAGTCGCAAAATCGTTTTCAGTGTCTGATGACGAATTTCTCCACAAATCATTATCACTCAATTCTGCAAGTGGTTCTAATTTACTATCGCTGTTCTCTAGCTGATCTAAACCCGCTTTTGACCTAAAGGGACACTTTTTGGACGCCATGGACGTTTCTCAGTTTCCAGGCAGAAAGAACAGACAAAATGCAGGCAGGGCAAAGGACAAAGCACTAGGGACAAAATGTATGTGAAATGAGTTGAAACAGCAATGTTTTACTATGAAAATTTTTTTTGAAAAAAATCTAATTTTTTAAAATTTTCAAATTTCCCGCCGCCGGCGGCGCCTGTATGTTCCGACGTCACAGGGACCGGAACACAGAAGCTGGATGCCGGCATCGGCCGGAGGAGATGGCCGGGCACGCTGCAGGGGACACATCGCGGGAGCGAAGGACAAGGTAAGCTCTGCAGGGACTCCCTAGGCAGCGCCGCATGGTAAGCCCAAGTGTAGCTCGGGGTTACCGCTTTTGGCACTGACATTTTACCCCGAGCTACACTTGGGAATACCGCTAGGGAGGTTAAAGAAACCTGTTGTTTACACAGCTCCATGTTTTATTAGCAGTGGCTCTTCACTTATCAGACAACTCAGTATGAAGTTTCAGTCAGACAAGCTGTACCTTAAAACAAGCAGTGCTGCGCTGTATCTTTTGATAGCTCATAGTATTCTGGGAATCCTGTATTATAGTAAATGAGGGGTGTCCAACCCACGGCCCAAGGCAGCTATGAATGCAGAACCAAAATATCTGAGGAACACCTTGAGAATTTATTGAGAATTGCTACAACATCCATCGAACCATATATTCATGTGTTAGTTTATCAAAAACAGTGTCAAATATCACACTAGTTTTATGTTGCCCTCTTTTACTTTTATAATAAAAAATATGACAAAAAATGAAGTTTTATTACTCAGATGGGTACATTACCTACATCAGTGATTGGTAATTTGTGATATGCCTGATTTTTCTGCTCATTAGTTATCTTTATTGTGAGTGCATTTTGTGTAAGTGTACAATCCATACGCACACGTTCCTGCTTTAAAAAATGGCTGTGTGTATAAGTGGGTGCTGCAGAGACCGTCAGCTGGAACTGAACAGAATCATCAAGGGAGAATGTCACCAGCACACCGAGGATCACCAATATGGGTCTAAAAGTTTTAAAAAATGATCACATAGTTACAGCAAGGCAACGCTTCGGAGTCTCGCAGGACCCCTTCATCAGGGCGCATACCTGATGAAGGGGTCTTGCGAGACTCCAAAACGTTGCCTTGTTGTAACTATGTGTTAGTTTATTAAAACTTTTGGACCCATATTGGTGATCCTCGGTGTGCTGGTGACATTCTCCCTTGTGTTTTATGTACCGCCCAGGACAATTATTCTTCATCCAATGTGGCCCAATGTTTATTTAACAATATGTATATATATATATATATATATATATATACACACATACACACACACACACACATATATATGTGTGTGTGCGTGTTTTGTGTTGTCTTTCTTTTAACAGATGTATCATAGCAGCTTATAAATATAATATATATATATATTATATATATTGCCCTTTAACTCGTGGCGTGTGAGAGAATGCTGTAATTTTGTACTGTGTGTTTTATAGTATAACTTTTTCCTTTAAACTGCGTTCTGAAGAAAAACTAGTCAAGGATAAAATGATTTCCTGTCTTGATATACAGTATCCTTGAGTCTAGTATTAAAGTCTTCGAGCTACAAAACAGAGACAGAAAAATATCAAAGCAACACATAGTGATCTGAAATTATCAAAGGATCAGATCTTTTCCCCTTCAGCAAAATTTCTTTCATTGATAAACAGACTGAAATATTTTTATATCGAGCTCTGTCCCTGATAAAGGCCTCCAGCTTTCGGTTACCAGTACTCAGCTTTGACATTGTGCATGACAGTTAATTAGTATACATACTATTAAAAATAATGTTAATATTTTCATTCTTACTAGAGTGCACCCTGCATTTAATCACTTATGCATTTGCCTACCTCTTTGCACAGCTTTGACTTGAAGTTGTTCATGTATTTCTTCTCTATCTATGTGGACCACTAAAAAAAAAATCAACACCTATTAAATCAAGCCAACAATTTTCAATTCTGAAAATAAAGCAGAGACAACAGTAACATTTGTTTTTCTTGCAAACAGAACAGTTTCCTAATCAAAATAAAGAGTTCCCTACAATATCATTTCTTAAGCCTATCAAATATAGGTTAAGTAGCATAAAAGTCTGTGCATTCACTGTCTTTCCTTCTAGCCAACCTAGATGCCTTTACCTCTCCCTTGCTAGCCAGTCAATTATTCTGCTGGATTTGCTCAGTTTATCCTTTCCAGACTTGTCCAGCTCCCTCATGGCTCAACAGTAACTAAAGGCTAGCTATAATGCTGAACACACAAACCATCAACTACTGGTTATGGGGGTTATTTAGTAAATTACTTAAATGTTAATTATGCCTAGTGGAGATGATTTCACTTCAATCATCTAATCATGTACAAATGAAATTCCCATAAAAAAAAACCAATTCCTGCAACTATTGGGTATTTGAAGTGAACACAAGTTCAACAAGCTAAGTGAACATTCTACACCTTTAGAAGATCAATATCATTATGTGTTTTCTGTGCAAGTCTAAGTTGTCCTAATACATATCTAAACTCAAAAAAGAAAGTCAAATTTATATATGTCAAAACAATAAAATGTACCAGGCAAAGTGTAGCATATGGGCCTGCCTAAACAATTAAATTAATAAAATTACAATTAAAATGGTAGACCCCCACACTAAACAGTTGCTGGAAACATTTATTGATTTGACAGAACAAAATGTCATTGCTAGCATAAGGTGAACTTGCTATAGCTACCAAACTGAGACTTACATAGCAGTATGGCTTTGTCAATGTTGTTGCATTTTGATGTACAGAATATTTTCATTATTTTATTCATAATTTTTTTTAAGGATACCAATTTTGGAAGCCACATATCTACAGATACATTTTCGAAGTAAAACAGTAATTCAGATACCTTTGTATTATTTTATTTTAGTATTCAATTGAAAATTCCAAAAAGAGTAGCATTATTTTTGTACATTATAACCCAAGAGTGAGAGTGCAGAGGATAAAAATATTATCTAGGGCTGTTGCTTTTAGAAACAGCAAATCAGCTTGCAGGTCTTCTTGTCCTTAAGGCTCATCTTTAAGATGATGACAGCAGCTAGAAGGGAAATTGTAACATTTTTTTCAATGACTGCAGCTGATGAGTGAAAAATTCCACTAGATTCCCTCCATATTTATGACACTGTACCTAGCAGCTGTCTTACAGTAACCTTTGGTGAGTAATGCATCAATAATCCATGGCCAACACCAATTCCCATAAATAACAAGCGCATAGTTAACCACATTGTTATTGCATACAGTATCCCTAAATGAAACTGTGAACATGAATACATTTTTCTATAGCACCAGTTAACTAAACCTAATTTTTTCTGCATGTGTTCTTTATTTTAGTGTATGATGGTTTTCACATAATTTTTCTTCAGATTAATTTACAAAAATAAATACAGCATCAATGTGTAATGAAGAGTATGAAATGAATATTTATTATTGTTCCCACAATCATTATTTTATCTCAGGAGTTTTTTTTTAATCTCCACCTGGAATAGCTATTTTTTTCTGCTCCACTATACACTGCTAAAATTAAATTTAGCAACTACCATAAATGTAGAAAACAGTACATGTAAATCCTGATATCTCATTTCCCCCTTAAACCATTTGGTTTTTTAAAGTCCACCAGTCTTAGATGGGCAATAATAACGCTGGTGTTTGAATATCAACTCTTACATTTCTCTGTCTCAACATTAATCTGTGTTTTGTTTAAGGGCTATGCATCTACAATGGCATTTGGCTGTAATTCCCTACAGAGGCTGTTCTATCTATTGCTCAAGCTCTGTGCATTAACAGAGGCTTTCTTTGAGTACAAGGGTTGTTTCTATTACCTTTAATTTTTAATTTGTTGCAGGATGAATTGTAGGATAAGACAATCTTCTTTTATTTGCCTGCTTGACCACATGAATGTTAGTGTTATATTTTCTTTCCTTTGAATTTTGTTTGTGAGTTCCATAAATAAAATATTTTGCCATTCTGGTCTTGCGGTTTTCTACTTTTTTAATAATGTAGTCAATGAGAAGCAGATGAAAAGTGTAAGGTCCAGATTTTATTTTATATTTTATAATTAGTTTTTAATTTAGCACTGTATCAAGTAGAAGAGGGATTGAAACATAATAATTTAGGACTGAATGACATTTGCACTGGTTAATGCAAATTTGTACTGGAATAATAGCAACCTAACTGATACCAGGAGTTAAATGCAAGTACTTTTTGACATGTATGCTTCTAGAATAACCCATAATTCAAAAGCCCTGGGGTACTCAATTATTCATAAACAGTACCAGCTGGTAAAGTTAAACTCTGGACCATTCCCTCCAACATCCTTCATATCTCTCCTGGTTATTAAATGGTGCAGATTTACTAAGGGAAAATAGTTCATTAACTTTAAAAGATTATGTTTACTTTGTGGGGAAATTCCCTTTAGCTTTGTTAATGTAGTGAAAATTCACTTTGGAAAGAATACTAAATTACACACAAGGAAAATAAAAAACAGTATTTTTGTTTGCACATGATTGGATGATATAAATCAGCAGCGTTTCACCTTATCTTCTATCTTAAAAGAAAAATCCCTTGCAAAGTAAACAGCATATTTTCCTTTAGTAAATCAACCCCTAATGTGATGGGAAATATTAATGACTAGGTAGCCTTCCAAGCTCTGATCAGCATTTGCATGACTGGTGTGAAGTAGGTTTTTGATTATAGCAATTGTTATCAGTTTATATGCTTTCAGTTTAGTAACAGGTACACTCAAATGATTTCACGAGTTAATGACTCAGAAAGGCGGGGATGTAACTATGGTGTTTTTTTTTTCTTAGTGCATTTTTTTCAAGGAATAAAGCCTAGAAAATTGTATTTTTATTCTTTGTAAAAGCTTGGCAGAGATGTCATAATCTAAATCTACTGAACAATGTTATACAAGGCTTTGAGGGTTGTAAAAAGAGTTTAAACAAACAAATAAGTAGTCTATTAAAACCTAACTTCTTTAATGGTTTATTTGCCTTTAAAATTTAAGCAGGCTGTTTTAAAACAAGGAGTCATAAAACCATAAACAAGTTTTAACTGCATTGCTTGACATGCATGGCAGATTTATCTTTAATAGCTTTGTTAAAGAAAAGAAAGTTTAAGGCCAGTAAAGTAAGTAATAACATTTTTTTGCAGTTTTTTTTTAAAGAAGGAACTTAGATATTTGGATCTTGTTGATGGGATAACTTTTATTTGGATCTTGTGGTGGGATAACTGTTATGTGTGTGCACTGTTATCACTCAGATACATAATTTTCCTGCTTAATATATCAATTTACTCTCCTGTAATATTGGTGACAACAATTTTATTACCAAAGGATAGATAGTATATTGTCTCAATGGAACCACTGTCTTTTTTTTCAGTGGCCAAAATTGCAGCAAGCCATTCTATTAGTCTACTGATGACCGTCTAACACTAATACCAAATAGATGCACAGTGGCAATTGTATAAATGCACTCAGAAGTCAATTTCTTCCCTATTGAGTATTTTGATATGCCACATTCTTTATGACAAATGACTTTAATTTTCTGGTAATCACATCATATTATCCTGCTAAGTTGATAAAGAGGATCTCATTTTAAAGAAGACTTACATGCCCAGAGTAAAATATGCAATTTATCCTTATCAATGTGACACATTGTTAATAAATCCTAATATTACCAGCTAGCATTCAGCAAAAATTGACATGATGTAGAGGCTGCTGGGATAATCTTGGTTACCTTGGCAACTGTGCAGTTTGTGAAAAGTTTATTACATTATGGAGAGGCTGTATATTTTTTTTAGAGAATGCATTTTATTATTAGATCCCTCATTATCCTGTAGGCATTCACAATACGCCTAATTTTCTTATGCTTCTTTCGCTTGACCTCATGTTAAAGTGTTAGTGTACTTGTTAAGTTTTATGCTGCCAAGCAAGAAAAACACGATAAGGAGTTTATGGTAGAAAAATAATGAGGAATTAATCAGAACTGTTGTTAAATATTGCAGACAAAAAGGATGTTCTCATTGTGTCTGTTATTTTCTTCCACAGTTTAAGGTTGCAGGAAGAAAATTATTTGTTGTGTGGTAAACAACAACCCAACTGAAACAGGCTATTAAAATAATATATTCATAATAAATAAAACAAATGAATCCAGTGACAACAATAAATTTAGTTTTACTAGTGTGATTAAATAAAGTTTACTACAGGGCTATGGTTGGACATTAAATAAATTAACAGCGACACATGCACAGTGTTGCTCAAGCCTCTTAAACAGGAAGATCGAGAAGGAAAGCTTTTTAAAATCAGCTGTTTTGTGTTCATGGGCAGTTTTGGGAGATAAAACATTGAACAATTACTCAATAGGTATGGCTTTAGGTGAACCTGTCAGGGACTAAAAAGGCTAAGCTAACAATAGTGTTGAAGTGGAACCAAGAATTAATTTTCCAATCAGTTTCCATGTCCCTCCAAAACCCCTGCACTGCAGGTCCATATCCAAAGTCTTGATTTTTGTTCAAATTGGCTGGAAGATAAAGATGCAAATGGCCCTCATTGAATAGTCCTGTACAGAGCGTTTACTGACCACTAAGGTTCTGGCATTGAACTATTCAACAAAGATCCATTATCTCCTGCGCTCAAGGACTCAGATCAAACAGGCGTTAGTGACAAGCAGCGTGTTGTGTATTCATCCACTGGTGATCAGAGGTTGTGCAGCTCTATCATGAAGCTGGGAAAGCTTAATAAAACTGTAGAGGAAGATGAAAGAAAGAGCGCACAAACCTTGCGCATTACCTCAATAAATAGTGACTAATTTTATTAATAAGGAAATATACTCACAAAATGATTGTATAACAGGCATAGGTAACCATAATCCAAACAGGGTTACAGGTAAATCAAAAAGGGGGGGTATGAAGACTAACGCGTTTCGAAGGGTGCTCCCTTCTTCATCAGAGCTGGGTTTGGCAGATAGAAACTTCAGTATGGCAGAGTTCCCATGACAAGGAGATATTCAGCCACTGAGTGTCAGTATTACAGCAGTTCACCCTTCGAAACGCGTTAGCCTTCATACCCCCCCTTTTTGATTTACCTGTAACCCTGTTTGGATTATGGTTACTTATGCCTGTTATACAATCATTTTGTGAGTATATTTCCTTATTAATAAAATTAGTCACTATTTATTGAGGTAATGCGCAAGGTTTGTGCGCTCTTTATTTCATCTTCCTCTATTGAACTATTCAACAACAGGGGGTGAGGCTTAAAGCATAAGTTCACCTTTGGGAACAGGTTACATGTTCCACCCAGTTTTAGGGTGAAACATGTAACATGTTCCCATAGCTGCAGCCACCTCCCACTGCCCCCCTTCCCTCTGACAGATAGTACGGGGAGAAGTCTGTGCATTTAATATTTTTGGCTAAAAGGCGAACTTATCCTGTCTAAAAATTCACGCTAAAAACTGAAGGTTCTGTTGCACACATTTGCAGATATACCTGGAATCCACAATGCCCACACCAAGGCCCCTCTGTAGGCTGAAGCATATATGAGGTGTGTCCAGAAAATAATGAGAATATTTTAAAAATTATTTTTTGAAACATTTTACAATTAAACATTGTCTCCTTCAAAGTATGTACCTTGTGAGTGTACACAATTCTCCCAGTGATTTTTCAGTTCTTTATAGCATCCCTGGAAGTCTTCAAGTGGGATTGCATTCAGAGCCTGCGTAGTGGCTCTTTGGACGTTACCCACACCACCACAATGGTGTCCTTTCAAACCCTTCTTCATCTTTAGGATATAAAAAAGTTGCAAGGAGCAAAGTTGGGCTGTAGGGTGGATGGGAAAGCACCGTGATATGTTTTGCAGACAAAAACTCTCTGACAGCCAAAGCACTGTTACACGGTGTGTTGTTGTGATGAAGGATCCAAGATGAGCTGATCTCCAGACACACACGAAAAACTCTTTGGCTCAAGCAACCGAGAACTTCTAGGTATAATCTTTGATTCACAGTTTGTGCAGTAGGTACAAATTCCTTATGGACAATTCCATTTGAATAATAATAAAAAAAAAAATGTTCAATGATTTGAATTTTGATTTGCTCATTTGAGCTTTCTTGAGGCAAGGTGACGTGGGTGTGTGCCATTCTGATCTTTGTTTCTTCATCTCAGGATCATACTCAAACATCCAGGATTCATCTCCTGTGATCATGGGATTTAAACAAATCAGGCTCTCTTTCCAAGCAGGTCTTGGCAAACGTGTTGATGGTGTTCCTTCTGATCAGGTTACAAGTTCTTTGGAACAAATTTTGCACACACTTTTCTCATGTTCAAATCCTGAGTCACAATTTCATGATCAAGTGACTTGGTAATTCCTCTTTCCTTTGCAACCATTCTGATAGTGAGGCGTCAGTCACGGTTGAGAACAGACCTCATTGCATCCATATTCTCTTCTGTTTTTTATGAAGAGGGGAATCCTGATCCATGTTAATCTTCAACACCTTCTTGTCCTTCCTTGAAGGCCTTGTGCCATCGGTACATTTATGCAGATGATAGAGAAGCTTCTCCATAAGCTTTTCCCACCAAGTTCTTTGTTTGTGATATGCATTGCCCTTCATTGTGCACCTTACTGCAAATGCTAGTTATAAACTGGGGTGGTTGCCATCTTTTTGTATAGCTTGTTTGCTGGATTTGGCATAGGGACACATTGAATGCCTTCAGCTGCCATTGTGTTCTTGCTCGGCATCTAACGTGTCCTTGTGCCTTTAAGGAAAAGTGTGCTTCCTCCAGGCAAACCCGCCCTTAACCTCCCTGGTGGTATTCCCGAGTGTAGCTCGGGGTAGAGTTTCAGTACCAAAAGCGGTATCCCCGAGCTACACTCAGGAATACCCTGCAGCGTTGCTCAGGGATTCCCTGCAGCGCTTACCTTGTCCTTCGCTCCCGCGATGTCCCTCCTGCAGCATCCCCGGCCATCTCCTCCGGCTGATGCCAGCATCCGGCTTCTGTGTTCCAGTCCCTGTGACGTCGGGACGTATGGGGGCCGGAACTGGCGTCAAATTTAAAAATTTTTAAAACTGTCATTTTTTTTGTAAACGAATATTACATAGCAAAACATTGCTGTTTCAAAGCATTTCACATACATTTTGTCACTACTGCTTTGTCCTGTGCCCTGCCTGCATTTTGACTGTTCTTTCTGCCTGGAAACTTAGAAAAGTCCATGGCGCCCAAAAAGCGTCCTTTTAGGTCAAAAGCAGTTTTAGACCAGCTAGAGAACAGCGATAGTAAATCGGAACCACTTGCAGAATTTAGTGATAATGATTTGTGGGGAAATTCGTCATCAGACACTGAAAACGATTTTGTGACTTTGCTCAGCGATGTGCGAACTTGGCGCTATATTTCAAATTTCAGTGTTTTTGGTTTGATTATATTATTAAATTAAATTTATTATTATATTATTATTTTTTATGATTATTTATTAAATTATAATTTATGATTTTGTGTTTCAAGTTTTATCATACCCGGGATGTTTACTAGACTCTTGTTCGGACAGATTTCAGTGAGTTATTCCTAGAAAATTACAGGCCTACAATAAAAAAACTACATATTTCCATGCAAAATAATGGTACTGCTTTCAGCACCAAAAATCTGAAATAATCATACCGCTAGGGAGGTTAATTTATCCACTGTTATATATGCTCCAACTTGGAGGCTTTCAAACATATAAGTTAAGACTGCAGTATACAGAAGAGCCTTGGCGTAGGCTGTGTGGTTTCCATGTATATTTGCAAATATGTGCAACTCCACTCTCTGTTTTTAATGTGACAGGGTCAATTTTTTTTGCAGGCCAGCTGGTAAGTATGCTGGGAAATTTTGATTTGTTTGTGATGTGCATTGTCCTTCCATGCACACCTTACTGCAAAGGCTACTTATAAACATGGGTGGTTGCCATCTTTTTGTATAGCTTGTTCAGTGAGGCTTAGTGCCAGCCTAACAAGTTATGGACCTGTGTAGATCACCAGCGTAGAATGTAGGAGCTCTATGGGGGTACACACCTTTATTTGAAGATTAACAGGTTTACATGCATGTACTATATGGTTCCTGCATTTCAAAAAGCTTATAACTTTAAAGAAAACCTTTAATGAGATAAGCATGGAGATTGGCAATGGTAGCCACCATGACAAGTTTCATTTATAGGAGCATGTTCTAAATAAACTGTGCTGCTTACAAATAATACAATTAAATTCTAATATATTTTCTTAACTAAACTAAGCAATGATAGCATGTAAGAAGATGTGCAGGCCAGAGGCCCTTATGTATTGTTATCTGCAGCACTGGAGAAATCCCTAGCTGATACTATCCAAACTTTTCTGTCTGCTAGCTTAGAATGTCCTAAATATATATGTTACTCCTATGAACTAACAACTGAAGTTGCATCTTATCAGTTAATAAAGAAAATTAATTAACGAGCATATTGAGAGCATATTGAGAGCAAACTGAAACTATTTTTAGCAGAGCCTAGTAATCCATGCTGCCTGATATTTTTCTGTGTGCTAAATGCAGTTTGTATATTACATGCACAATGTAAAAGTATTATGGTGTCTCTATCATAAGCAAAATATGGCAGTTGCCATTGCTGGCCGTCTTTTGAAAACGTTCATTGCCTGACACATAAATGGAACAAGAATGCTTTAAATAAGTTTTAGAATGTTTTATTGCAGGCCAGAGACTCAGAAATCATTAAAGCCAAAGCAAGAGCACAAAAGCCAGGAACTACCAAACTACCATCTTAAAGTCAGAAATGGCAGTCATTATATTTTTCTCATGGAGTCACTTTAAGTAATCAGATGTAGCAATGAGTACAGACAACAGTAGTCCCCAAAAATATAAATTGTGCAGGGTATGTTTGGTCCCTGTCCCTCACAGCTCTAATCAAGCACAGACTCAGGTGGCAATTGAAACTGCTAAAGTCTTACTGTGTTTACTATGTACTCTTTGCCTTACCTTTTCTATGTATTGGTTGTATCACACCTGAAATACATATAAAAAAAAATCAATGAACACATGTAATAATGTATAAATAATTATTATAAACATGCACAATTTTTTATGTTAGCATTATGATCTGATCACATTGTTTGTTTGCAACATGACTGACATATATTTAATATGGAAGTTCTAAGAAACTTTGTGTTCAGGAAGCTAAGTCAGACTGCAACCAAATCTAAACTACATTCTGTAATTTGGAATATGATTCAATTATTACTTACACTAGCTAATATTAGACCATGGAATGTAATATCTAACCCCCTACTGCATCTAGAAATATAATTCAAATTGCTTGGCATCTGTCTGAATTACAAATGATTAATTACATAAAAGAGTCAGGTACTAACATTAAAATTGCAGACAACAGCCAACTACTTTATTCTAAGGATAGCCTAGCTGATTAAGTAAGCATACTTTTACACTGTATTTTAATGCACATTTTATCTAAACGCAAACATTTTGTATGGTAATGCATGTAATGGAGCACAATTTTCATGTCATGATCTTTCTGTTTGTTTTTTTTATTCACTTAATTTCAAAGATCTACATATGTAAACTCTGGTCCCAAGTAACCTGGTAGTCTGAGAACACTTGATGCTGAGTCTGCGAACACTCACAACAGTCTACAAAACATAGTAAAGCTTAATTTCAGTAAATAATCACTCCAGATGTGCTCCGAGGTGGTATCAAAAAGTTTTGAGTCTATTTTATGACAAGCCAACAGATGGTAGCACAAGGCTGCATACACAGTCACAGGGAGCGCCAACCTTCATAAGTCAGTGTGCCAAAAGACATTGTCTTGTGTACACTGGGAGCTGTGCAACTGGTGCTATTCTAACCATGTGTGCTACCACGTCTGCTATGTCATAATACACAGCAACTTAGAAGAAAGAGCAACTGTGAAATTCTGTGTGAAACTGGGGAAATCTGTCACAGAGTCAATCAACATATTTCGGCAAGTTTAGGGCAATGTTGCAATGGGTCATTTGAGGTGTTTTGAGTGGCATGCGTGCTTCAAGAGCAGAAGAACATCACTGGACGATAACGAGAGAGATCAGGAAAACCTTCAATGAGATCAACCCCCCGAAAATGCCCTCTTCCCGAAGATGAAGATACAGCTCAAAGGTCGCCTTTTTGACACCATTGCAGAGATCTAGCAATTTGCCCAGTTTCACACAGAATTTCACATTTGCTCTTTGTTCTAACTTGCTGTCCATGATGAAATAGCAGACTTGCACTTATCTTTTTCAAACTTTGTCAATCCATATACCCAGGGAATTTTTCAAACAAGCAAATGCCCTAATTATTGATTTTATATGGGCCCATAAGAGACCCAGATTACAAAGGCGATTACTCACTCTCCCCAAATACTGATGTATTTAGGAAGACTTATAGATTGGTGCAGACATGTTGACATTAAACCCCCTTATGCTTGGCGGCATGGTGCTATAAGGACCTGCAATCCAATATCAAGAGACACCCGACTCTGGGAACTATGTTACTTATTTGGCTTGGTTGTGTCATACCACCTCTCTATCGTCCGCCTACTCCACTCTTTTTCCGATCTTAGGGAATCCATGCTTTTTCTCCTGGACTATCGGGGGGGGGAGGGGCCTCAAACTATACCTTATTAGGCTCCCAATGCTACCAAGCATCCCATTTTTTGAACTCCTCATAATGGCTGTCAATCTCAATGCTTACTTCCAAGACAGATCATTATCGCCTGTACTTTTGGAGTGCCCTGCAGTTATGACACTTCTTGATGGCACTCCCTCCCCTGGAGAGGTTTCAACATCAGTTGACTTCTTTTGAACTCCTTTGTGTGAGCAGGGCCCCCTGCTACATTCCCTTTCTCAAATGTATGGTAATGCATTCCCTTTCTCAAATGTATGCAATTGATTACTCCACCAGAGGACTATTCCTCCCTTTCATGTGGAAATGGGAACTGGTGTTGAACAGATCCTTCTCTTCAGCCCAACAACGAAGAATTATCCATTTTGCTCTCATATCATCCATCTGCATGCGGATACAGGAAAAGAACTTCAAACTCCTCACCAGATGGTACACCGTACACCGGAGGTACTTCATAAATACTTCCCAATGCTCTCAAGCCAGTGCTGGAGATGCCAAGATAGTAAAGGCTCTTTATTACATATGTTTTGGACGTATCCATAACTGGAACCCTTCTAGAAAGAGGTACATCATATCTCCCAGAAATTCACTGATTATGTCCTCCCTGAGGACCCAGCTCTATTTCTTCTACATGTCTCGAATATACCTGAAAAAACATATGACAAATTGATTCTACGCCACCTGTTTAATTCCACCAGATCTTGTATCACCCTACGGTGGAGGGATACACAACCCCCCCCCCCATCTTGCTCTGGCTGTCAAGAGTAGAGAAGGTCAACAGAATGGAAGACCTGATTTTAACAGTGCAAAATAGACGTGAGGCCTACTCAAAGACCTGGCTTCTCTGAAATACGTTTACTTTCTCAGAAGAGGGGAAAACCTTCTTTGTATCCTCCTCACTTGACTGACTTATCTTACCCCCTCGTGACTGGAACATCCCTCCCTCCTCCTGTATCCCCTGCCCCTTTTTTCCCCTTCCCAACATGCTTTTTTTTTCTCTTTTTCTCCCCCTCAATTTTTCTCCAGCTTTCTTTATCTGAATTCACCCCACTTTTCTATCTCTCCCATACTGTATACTCTCTGTAAAAGGGGACAAGCCCGAGCACTCACGGTTGCAGTCATTTTAGACTCTGAGGTATACTCCTTGTTTGATTACCATTGTACGGCCTACAGTCTAATGTACAGCCTTCCGAAAGTATATTTTTTGTATTTTCTTACTGTTTATACCTCTAGCTGTTGACTTCTGTACACAGGTGATGCTACCCCTTTCTGTTTTGTTTACCCTGGATATGTATTGAACTGTTCTGTGAGTGTGGTGATGTCTACATAAATAAAGAATTTGAAAAAAAAAAAAAAGAAACAGCAGACTTAGTAATGCACATGGTCAGAATAGCATCAGTTGTACAACGTCCAATGTACATAGGATGATGTCTTTTTGCACACTGACTTATGAAGTTTGGTGCTCCCTGTGACTGTGTGTGCAGCCTTGTGAAGCCATCTGTTGGCATGTTACAAAACTAGTCTCAGTGCAGATGATCAGTGTAGCCCCATCAGTGCCACCTGTCAGTGTCCATCAATGCAACCTGTCAGTGCCCATCAATGCGACATACCAGTGCCCATCAATGCCACATTCCAGTGCCACATATCAACGCTGCCTTTCAATGCCAACTATCAGTGCCAGTCAGTGCCGCCTATCAGTGCCTCTAATCAGAGCCACCTATCAGTGCCAGTCAGTGCCGTCTATCAGTGCCAGTCAGTGCCACCTATCAGTACCCATCAATACCACCTATCAGTGCCCATCAGTGCACGTCAGTGCTGCCTAACAGTTCCAGTCAGTGCCACCTATCAGTGCTATATATGAGTGATGTCTTTCAGTGCCCATCAGTGATGCCAGTCAATGCCCACCAGTGATGCCTGACAATGCCCATCAGTGCCACCTAGCAGTGCCTCCTCATCAGTGCTGCCTATCAGCGCTAATCAGTGCAGCCTATCAGTGCCCATAATTGCAGCCTCATTAGCACACATCAGTGAAGGAGAAAAATTACCTATTTACAAAATTGTATAACAGAAACTAAGAAAAACTTTTTTTTCTCACAATTTTCAGTTTTTAGTTTGTTTAGTTTGTTTATCAAAAAATAAAAAACCCAGTGGTGATTAAATACCACCAAAAGAAAGCTCTATATGTCTAAAAAAAGATACACATTTTGTTTGGGTGCAGTGTTGCATGACCTCGCAATTGTCATTCAAAGTGCATAAGCACTGAAAGCTGAAAATTGGCATGGGCAGGAAAGCACAGCACAGCCATCCAGGATATCTGTTTCTGCCTGGGGCCACATAGAGAAATATGCCAGGGAAAGTGCCCTAAAGAAATGGTTCCTGAGGTGACGCATGCAGAGTAAGATTGCAAAACCTGCCAAATGGAGTAGCAAGACTGTTACAAGTTTGAGAGTTTAATCCCCATGAAGTGACAGCAAGTCTGGTGAGGAAATCAGCTTTCAGTAGAGTCTTGTTGCTGTGTAGTACCATGTGTAGTAGGGGAACATGGGTTAAAGTGGTAGTAAAGGCTCAAGGTTTTTTACCCTGTGTGCATGCTCGGGTGTCCCAATAGGAAGTTGGTTGCTGTAGGCACAACCAACAAGAGAGAGAGGCCAGGAGCACCAGCGGGGGACTCAAGAAGATGACGGTCCGGGTTGCTCTGTGCAAAACCACTGCACAGCTGGTAAGTATAGACATGTTTGTTATTTTTTTTAAAAATGGAAGCCTTTAGAATCACTTTAACTTCTTCCCTACTGTGCTATAGCTGAAAGACGGTTACAGCACGGTTGTCTAGTTGTGGGACGACGTCCATGGATGTCATTCCAGAACACACCCCCTGCATGCCACCAGCACCGCCAGTGATCACTGTGTCCTATGGACACAGCTGATCATGTGATAGGTAAACAGCCAATCACAGCGGCCTTTTACCACATGATCAGCTGTGTACAATGACAGAGCAGATCATCGGGTAAATACAGTTGCCGGTTATCGGCTGCACTTTCCTCACATTGTCAGTGTGAGGAAAGTACTGTTGATAACTGGCAATTGTCAGAGAAGTGATCTGCACCCACCTGTGCCCAGCAGTGCCACCCACCTGTGCCCAGCAGTGCCTAGCAGTCGCACCCACATGTGCCCAGCAGTGCCACCCACATGAGCTCAGCAGTGCCACCCATCAGTGCTGCCCATCAATGCCACCTATCAATGCTGCCTATCAGTGTCTCCTATCAGTGCCCATCAGTGCTGCCTATCAGTGCCCATCAGTGCTGCCTATCAGTGCAGCCTCATCAACACACATCAGTGAAGGAGAAAAATTACCTGTTTGCTAAATTTTATAATAGACACAAAGAAAAACTTTTTTTCCCACATTTTTTGCTCTTTTTTATAGCACAAAAAATAAAACACCCAGCGGCAAGTAAATACCACCAACAGAAAGCTCTATTTGTGTGAAAAAAAATTATAAATATAATATGGGTACAGTGTTGCATGACCACGCGATTGTCATTCAAAGTGCGACAGAGCTGAAAGCTGAAGATTGGCCTGGGCAGGAAGGGGGTAGAAGTGCCCAATAGGCAACTGGTTAAAGGTGAATCTGCAGCGAGATTGAGGACTGCTAAGGACTTATCTTCATGTAGTCTCCTGTGTAGCAGGTGAAACTAAGTATGATGTGTTTCTTACTAATGAGTTTGAAAATCCTGAGGTATATAATGGGTTAATGAAGCTTGCTAAGGCTGAAAATTTAAAATCCTGTGTTGAAGCATCTGATTGAAGTGCTGCCAGTGTGATGGTCAAAATATGGTATTGCAACAGGTGATGTCTTAAAATGTGGTATTGCAATGTGATGTTAAAACTTACAAATGTGATGTGTCAGATGCTGTTGAGCCCCTTGGTCCATCTGTGTCTCCTTGGGCAGATGCAGTGCTGAAGAGCACCAGCACATGGAGCACGTTTGATTGGGATGATTGGGCCAAGTGACTAATAGCAATACTGAGATAATCTTCTGTAGGTCACAGTCAGATGGACACTATTGCTTCTGTGCAAGGAGAAGGGTCTGTAGAGCAGTCTGTAGTCAAGGGCACATTGACCGCTGCAGAAGTCAACCCTCTCATGACAGAATGACCAAGTGAATGTGAACTCATGGCAGGAGTTTTGGCTACAACGCATAAAGAAATGAATGGTGTATAGTGTCTTGTGATGATAGACATCCTGAAAGAAATGTTACTATCATGGAATGTACATCTGGTATATTGTTTGCAGTCTCCTCCTGGGTCAGGAGAACTCGTACCATGAAGTAATGCTAATATGAGCTGAATATTACAGGCTGTACTGGATAAAGGTGGTTATTATTGGATTCATTTAATGTAATGTTTTGTGATAATGTTGAAAGTTCTCTCGCAGTACGTTGCTGGATTGCTTCCTACTGGTTTTGTGAAAGAAAGGCACTCCAAAGCACTGTTGGACAGGTCAGAGGGATTGGTTAAAGTACTAACGGATACATAAGTAGTTAAAGAGACTGGTGAAACCAATTTGTAAAGAAGTTGTGGTGAAAATAGTCAGTAGGTAGGACAGTTGCTTTTGGAGTGTTGGACAATAGGAGGCAATGTGAAACTTTGGTAAGGTCTGTGTGTGCTCCCTCCACCGAAATTGTCCTAGTAAACAATGGGACAAGAGTTCCAGATGACATTAACAATAATTAAGCAGCTCATTATTGCTATTTATGATAAACAGAACAATGTGTTGTTAATCTCAAATGGTTTGGTTGCAAAGGGTAACCACACAGGTATCAGCAAACCTGAAAAACTGATGGTGGTGATTGAAGTTGATGTAGGTTATAAGAGGGTTTGGTCCCTGACAGAGTGCCATAGAGCTAAACACCCTACGGCCTGGGAGAGTAGTTCTTGGAGAAGTAAAAAAAGAAGCATGAGAACTCCAAGCAGGGAGATAGAAAGGATGGTAAAGAGACCAGTGGGACCCTGTTACAGTTTAGGAAGAAGGGCTTATGGAATCACACTTGGAAAAAAAATGTGGGTAGAGTCCCCCTTTAAAGGAAAAAGAAAAAAGGTAAAATAGGATTGGACCCTTGTGGGTGATAGCTGGCACAGAGGTGCCATGTGAGGAATTGGTGTGTTTCTCCCTCTGGTGTGAAACAAGAGGGGGGATATGTGTCAGGATATGTGTGTTCCTTTATTCTCTCTTTTAACACCCTCTTAGTTCTACCTATAAAAAAAAATCCACAAGGACACATCAAAACATAAACTACCCCTTTTGTTGTTATTTTGCACCCTTATACAGCTATAGCAATTTCCACATGCATAAAAACCTTTTCCATCAAAAAAAGTATTTTTTATTATTATTACTTGGAGGATCTATTATATTGTGAACTAACCTATCCTTAAGTGTTTGTGCTTTTTTGTATATGAACCTCGGATTGGTGGGTATATGTGCTTTAAGATGTTTATCATGATGGAGAATGGACCAATATTTGCATATGATGCCTTCTACTTGTTTATATTGCATATTGAAATTCATCACCACTACTAGTTCCCTATCTATATTATTTTTTTCTTTATCTTTTAATGTATCTGATCTATTCATGTTGCTCACTAATTGCCTCTCCTTCTTGAGACCCAATGTGTCATAGCCTTTATTGGCAAACATATTTAGAAGTTTATTAGTTTGCTCTTCAAAGTCCTCATCACAAGTGCAGTTTGTTCTGATTCATACAAATGGTCCCTTCGGAAAATTAATTAACCATGGCTTATAATGACAACTGTTGTTGGGTATATACAAATTTCTGTCTGTGTTTTTAAAGTATGTTTTGGTAATAATTGTATTCTCGCTGATCATCACCTCCAAATCAAGGAAGTGTATAATCTCCTTACTAATATCCGCTGTTAACTGAATATTCCTATTATTATTATTATGAAGCCATACAATTAACATATTTAGGTCATCCTGCTCTCCATTCGACATGAGGATCAGATCATCAAACCTTCTATAGAATTTAATTTCTGGTCTAAAAGTATGGAAAATGTACTCTTCCCATTTTGCCATGTATAAATTGGCAACACTGGGCACAAATTTTGCGCCCATCGCAACCCCTTCCTTTTGTAAATAGTATTTGTAATTGTATCAGAAAAAATGTATACATACACAAATATTGGCGCATTCTCCATCATGATAAACATCTTAAAGCACATATAAGCACCCATACGAGGTTCGTATACAAAAAAGTACCAACACTTAAGGATAGGTTAGTTCCCCATATAATAGATCCTCCAAGTAATAATAATAAAAAATACACTTTTTTTGATGGAAAAAAATTTTATGCATGTGGGAATTGCTATAGCTGTATAAGGGTGAAAAATAACAACAATATAAAGATGTTCAGTAACCCCAATACAGGACGAGAGTACGTGATTAAGGACTTCATATCTTGTCACGCTAAAGCGGTAGTTTATGTTCTGACATACCCTTGTGGATTTTTTTATGTAGGTAAAACTAAGAGGGCGTTAAAAGATAGAATAGAGGAACATGTATATAATTTAGGCAGAGGATATAAAAAGCATTATCTATCCAATCATTGTAGACTAGTTCATCATAGAGACTATAGTCTATTACAATTCTGGGGGCTAGACACCAATCTTATTCGAGAATTGACCTTATATTAGTAGATAAATGGCTACTGCAAAATGTTACTACATCAACCATAGGCAATATAATGTGGTCAGACCACTTGCCGGTTTCAGTTATTTTTTCAGATAACCACTTATTAAAACCACACAACCTCTGGCACGTAAATTCCTCCATTATAAAAATCCCCAACAATAACTTGATACTTGAAAAACATCTTGAGGAGTTCTTCCATATAAATTTGCAATCTGTATCAAACTCTGGCACCCTTTGGTGCGCTCACAAAGCATATATACGTGGTATAATTTTACAAATGTGCACTACAGCTAAAAAGCAAAGAAATAAACAGCTTAATGACTAACTACAGGATATTCACAAACTAGAAATGCAAAATAAAGCTCAAGTCGATCACACCACCTCGAATACACTCTCCACACGAAGAAACAAATTACACTCCTTACTAATGTACCAATTTGATAGAATTACGCAAAGATTAAAACTCAACTACTACTCTAATGGAAACAAAGCAGGGAAATACCTAGCGAATAAAATGAAATCCCTGTATACTAGAACTAAAATACCACATCTTATCAGCCCAAAAGATAAAATTAAAATCACTAGTCCTCAAGAAATAGCAAATTAATTTGCCAGTTACTACGATTCGCTTTATAACCTAAATCAAGGCAAATCCACTCTCCAGCCTTCTATAGAAAACATGCAAGCATTTCTATCACAAATTCACTTACCCACTCTTTCAAAATCACAATTAAGTATCTTAAACTCCCCTAGCACAATAAATGAAATAAACAGAACAATAGAAAAACTACCCAATAGCAGAAGTCCGGGACCAGATGGATTTTCCAGTAAATACTATAAAATTTTCAAAAATACCCTGAGTCCTCATCTAAACCAACTATACACTGACATGTTTTATTCCACTTCATTACCTTCCGAAATGCTACAAGCATTAATTTTAACAATCCCCAAATCAGGTAAAGATCCAGACAACCCACAAAATGTCAGACCTATTTCTTTATTAAATACTGATATTAAGATTTACGCTAAAATTATAGCATACAGACTGGTCAATATAGATTTGATCAGGCCTGATCAGTTAGGCTTTACTAAAGGTTGACAAACATCTGACGCAACCCGGAGACTAATCAACATAATTCATTACGCAGACTCACAAAAAATTCCCTTCTTATTACTTGCTCTGTACAAGCCTCAATTGAAGCCTGCAAATCCTTAAGCTCCATGCCTATAGATCCTCTCAGAATAAGTCATCTTCCTATAGCTATAACAGCCTTAGAAGTCGTAATGCCTAGCATAGATATCTCGAATTGGAAACATAATGGCATACACACAATACAAAATATTTGTGTTAAAAACAACATAAAAAATTGTGAATTCCTTATGAAAGAATTTAATTTCCTCGCTTCTGTAAAATCCACTTATATATGCATCAGTCATTGCCTATCGAAACATCCAGTAAAAGCAATATATATACCTATAAAGTATCTTTACAGTTCTATAGCTCCGCTACTCCTAAATCAGGTGGTATAACCCTATTTTATAACCTTCTACAATGTAAATCAGAATTTAACAAGACTACTCCCTTAAGCAAGTGGGAAAAAAGACTTTGAGACTGAAATCTCTAATGAGCAGTGGGAATGTGCATTCAGGAATGTGTTTTCAGCTACTTTCAGCTACTAGATGTGCTAATCTTTGAGAGATAACGCACTAAATTTCCACAAGATGGTATCTAACTCCTTACCAAATGGTCAAATTCTCAGAACAACATAGTCCTCAATGGTGGAGAAACTGCGGTCAGATTGGTACTCTATTACATATATTATGGATATGTAAAAATATTAGAAGCTATTGGTATAAGGTTTTCCACATGATATCGGAAATTACAGGGATATTAAAACAACCTGATCCTACCCCTTTTATCAAACTACACAGTGAGGTCAAAAACTCCAGTGAGGGCACATCTGGTGTTTGTGGTGGAGGATTTGCATTGCATGAAGATATGAAATTGTGATGTTGTTTTCAAGTTGGAGAAAAACGTTATATTTAAAGACTTCTTTTCACACATGTTCACTATTTTCACATATGGTCATTGTTGCTTCATTTATCAGCAATCATATATTTAAAGAAAGCATGGCACTGTATGTTATATGCATATGACAGAGGTACAGAGTTTGGGGCACAAGCACTGGGATGTGTGTTAGATGGTCTGGAGGACCGAGGCATGAGGCCTGAGCTGTAGAGCTGCAAAGTTAGTCAGGAGGCCTAAATGCTAATTTTTTTTTCGTTTTGATGGTGGAAACCCCTGCGTGGGCAATTGATGTCTTGTGTTGAACTCTTGTTTTGCCATTTAAAAATAAAAATAGGCAGAATAAGCCCTGAAAAAACACTTCTGGTGTGGAGAAATTTGTGAAGCACTACCATTGAGCTACACAACCCCCAAGTTGTTACAGTGTAATATTTATAAAATATACCACTGTTAGGTTCTTAAAGAGGAGATTTATTGGTAGTTAAAAGGACCATTTGTTCTTGGCACTACAAATGGTAAACTCACATAGAGTAAATGGTAGATACAGCTTGTAGGCATACATTTGTTACAATAGTGAGGACTTTTTAAAAACTTAGATAAATGCTTCAGAAGACTGTATCTACTTAGAAAAGAATTCCCTTTTTCCACACTATGGTATTTGTAGTAGCAATATTTTACTTTTACCTTTTTTGTGGGTCACCCAGGGACTAGGTTAAATTAAAGTGTTTGTACAGCCAAAACTTGTATTGTTAGAGCAGGGGAGTGTTAAAGACCCTCGACAGGATATATAAAGGAAAATTGCCCCACTGTTAATATTTACTGACTTTGTTACAGTGGGACAATTTTCCTTTTTACCTCCTGTCTGGGAAATTATAGAAAATCTCTACAAAGTAAAGGGAATTCTCCTTATTGATAGATGTCAATACTTAGCATTCAATCTTAAGAGAAAATAGCTATAAATTTAACCATGAAAGTTAAAGTGGTTGTAAAGGCTAAAGGTTTTTTTACCTTCATGCATTCTATGCATGAAGGTAAAAAAACCTTCTGTTTTCAGCAGCTCCCCCAGCTCCCACTAATACTTACCAGAGCCTAATCGCAATCCAGCGATGTAAATAACATCCTCAGCTGTCCCGGGTCTCTGCCTCCTCATTACCTAAGACAGCAAGCAGGAGCCATTGGCTCACCATGCCTTTTATAAAATTCTTGGGGTGTATACTTTCCAAAAAGGGGTCATTTTGGGGGGGGGGTTGGACTATCCAGGCATTTCAGTGCCTGTATATAGGATTGTAATAGGTAATGAAGTTACATGAGGGGTGTAATTCCATATATACCCATGGCACATATGAACAATATATTATTTAATCACTTCAACTCCAGACACTTTATCCCCTTCCTGCCCAGGCCAATTTTCAGCTTTCTGTGTTGTAACACTTTGTGACAATTGCGCGGTCATGCAGCACTTTACCCATAAATATTTTGTTATCATTTTTTTCACACAAATAGAGATTTCTTTTGGTGGTATTTAATGCCACTGAGTTTTTATTTTTTGCTAAAAACTTTTGAAAAAAAAATGTTTTTTCTTTGTTTCTGTTCTAAAACTTTGCAGATAAATAACCTCTCTTTATAAATTTAGGTCAAAATGTATTCTGTTACATTTCTTTGGTGAAAATACCCCAAATTAGTGAATATTATTTAGTCTGCAGGAAAGTTATAGAGTCCACAAACCATGATATATATAACCAATCGATCACTCCTGATGCATTGATGGATCAATCTCATTTGTTGAGGCCCAAAAACGCCAGGATAAACACCCCATGACCCATTTTTGGAAAATAGACAATCCAAGGTATTTAGTAAGTGGCATGGTGGGTTTTTTGAAGTTGTAATTTTTTCATTTTTTTTTCTATTATTTTTTTTTCTTCTTTATTATTATTATTATTATAATACAGGATTTATACAGCGCCAACAGTTTATGCAACACTTTACTTTTTTTTTCTTTTTTTTACTATTTTTTTTTCAATACACTGTGACCAGAGCAAAACAATATTACCATAGTAACATTTTACTACTCTGGGCAAGTGATCAAGATTTTTTTTTTTTACACATTATGATTGTTAATACCAATGGATTTTTATTGATATTAGCAACCATTGTTACTGAATGAAACTGATTCATTCAGTCTTTTGTTGTGATTAGCTGTGACTAGGCAAAACTTATCAGATGATACAGATGGGCTGTGAATGGCCCTGTCTTGTACCATGTGACTGCTTTGATCAATCACAGTTAACAACACAATTGTATACATTGGATGGCATAACAGGAAGCCATCCATTATATACAATTGTTATATGATCTACTGTGATTGTTCACAGCGGTCACATGACACTGGCAATGGGCCAATGTAGTGATCTGTTATTGGCTGTGTCCCGTGGACACAGACAGTAACAGATCTTGCCTCTGCGTGGCACCTTCTGACAGGAAATCATATGATGTCCACTCAGAAGGAGGAACGTTCTGACTGGTCTATAGCACCTTTTGAGGTGTTAATTGACAACTTCGTGCAAAAAAAGGAAAACTTTATTTGTCATGTTTTAAAAACTTGACAAAAAATGGGTTCAACATGCCTCTCAGAAAATTCTTTTGGGTGTCTACTTTCCAAACAGGGGTCATTTGGGGGTGGGGGTTGTACTGTCCTGGCATTTTAGTACCTCAGGAAATGTGATAGGAACTCAGAAAGTAAAAGTTGTGTAAATTCCAGTATATACCACAGTTTATAGACACTATAACTTTCACGCAAACCAATTAATATACACGTTTTGGTATTTTTTAACAAAGATATGTAGCAGAATTTTTACCTACATTTAAAAGGAAATTTGAGTTTATTTGATATTTTTTATAACAGAAAGTAGAAACTATTGTGTTTTTCAAAATGTTAGGTCTTTTTTTGCTTATATCACAAAAAATTAAAAACCCAGTGGTGATAACATTTTGTGAAAAAAAAGGATATAAATTTTGTTTGTGTACAGCGTTGCATGCCTATGCAATTACCAGTTGAAATATTGTGGTGCCAGATAGCAAAATATGCCCTGGTCAGGAAAGGGGTGAAACCTTCCTTAGCTGAAATGGTTATGAGAGTACTACATTTTCGTCACCTAAATATTGGATGCATTGAAGAGATTTTTTTGTGGTTCAAGGAGCTGTTCAATGACATCATGTATGCTGCGGGCAACTATCTGGGGGCTTCCTGCACTGGTCTGGTGGCATCAGAGTGCTGAGTGATGTGAATGTTTCTTATATGTAGTCCTCAGCTTTTCATAATTTATGTGGGACAACGCAAGTTACAGGTTACATATGATATATCAGAGCAGTTAATATATGATATATGCATGATATCAACACTGCAATCCTGAATTAGTGGATTTTGAGACTGTGAAAAGCCTTAAATAGGGTGTTGGTTGTTGTGATGGAGAGTTTCCATTTGTGGTTCATTGTTTTGAATAGTACCTTTGAGGACATGATTCATTATTAGAATGTATTCCACAACTCTCTCCTTCAGGTTTATGTTAGAGGGAACTACACATTTAAAGAATAATGTAAGGCCTGCATACACAAAGTAAGAAGGTAAATTACCCGAAACATTCCTTCTATCTTGCTCCCTGGTCTCCTCCTCCCACGCACGATTGCAAGACTTCTCCAGGTCCTCCCCCATCCTCTGGAACTCACTACCCCAATCCATCAGACTGTCACCTTCCTTCCTCACCTTCAGGTGCTCCCTGAAAACCCACCTCTTCAGGGAAACCTACCCCACCCTCACCTAACAGCCGCTCTCCTTCATTCCTCCTACCACTCCATCCCCCACAGCCACTTCCTCCTGTACCACTACCCCCTCTCTGCTAGATTGTAAGCTCGAAAGAGTAGGGCCCTCTAACCCCTCGTGTGCTGTTTGTTGTTGCTGTACTGTTTCATGTATTGTCCCCCCCTCTATTGTACAGCGCTGAGCAAACCCTTTGGCGCTATATAAACTCGATGTAATAATAATAATAATAATAAAGTGGAAGGTGTTATCATAAAAGGTGCTGAGATGACATGTTATAGATGGCACCAACATATGCATTTTTAGAAGTAATGTTATATCACTAGCACTCCAGAATCATTCAGATAAGGCTTTCATTCAATCTCAACAGACATAAAGGATCCCTTCATGGAGACAACAATATCCTCCAGCACAAAAAACAGGCCCAGTCACTAAAAGTTGATGTGTTCTTCTTGGAGGCAACCAATCAGGGGTATGCCCACTCTTACCTGCGTATGTGTAGTACCTATGATTCTGAAGGAAACAGCAAGCATAAACCTATAAATATACATTCACAATTATGCTATTTTCATATCTACTCACGGGGGGTTGCTTTACTAAAATTAAATAGGCTGTTAATTTTGTAAGACAACTTTCACAAGAATTTAGCGAATGTAGTGAAATTTTACTTTGCAAAAAATAACCAATCATGGGCAAGGAAAATAAAAAACTGCATTTTTGCTTGCACATAATTGGATGATGGAAGTCATTAGAGCTTCACCTCATTCATTAGGCTCTGGGCGTACTTTCTCTGCAAAGTGCAGTTTCTATTGCAAAGTTAACAGCCTTTAATAAATTGACTCAACGGTGTTTAACCCAAAGTTTCATAGTGCAGATGACATCAATTTATTTCTGAAACTCCATAGATTGATAAAAATTCTATCTCTTCTGATAGAGATCTATAACAAACTTTTTGGTGTAAAATGAAATACTCAAGGGCATTTGAAAATATTTATGTACATAGTACGGTGTGTAATAAATATAAACATTTAAAAGCATTGCTGGTACTTCCCATTGGCATTGATTCATTTCTCATGTATTACGGGAAGATTGAAATCCTTCATTAATGTATTGTCAGCATCTTGCATGCTTAACATATAATCTTCATTAGCCATCATTTATCACTCAGCTGCTATTCTTTGTAATCTCTTTTAAGTAACAAATAGCATTCAAGATAAGAGATCATTTGGCAAATGCCATCGTTGATATTAATTGTATTATTTGATTTATGATCAAACAAGACTACTGTTAAATGCACTGTAGTATTAGCCTATATCACATTACCATTTCATTATTTATCTTCTTAGTTAGGTTGGCAAACATTATCCGTATTTTCAATTTCTATCAGTTATCAGAAACTGTATCATGCATCATAAACTTATCAAAATATATTTATTGTACTTAAAGTGTTTTTCTAAAGAGTTTAAAAAATATTTGAAGTAATTATTCGAGGCAATTTTGCACATTTATAATGGTTACGTTTAATATTTTTAACACATAGTAGAAGGAAACTTAAAGTGAACCCTTCAGCCAATTTACACAATGAAATGTCAGGCCTTTTAAAAGATAAGAATGTTGTTTGTTTTTTTCCCCCTAGAATAGTTATCAAGGTGGATGCAGCATGGGACCAATGCTGCATCTGTCCCCCGTCGGCTGTAATTGTGATCACATGACTGCTGATCACTGAGTTCTCTCAGCCGCTCTGAGCAGAGAGTGGTGACTGTCAGTCATCGCTGTCTGCTCTGCCCCTCCCCCTGCCATGCTCACTGGAGTGCTGGGCTGTGGAGGGGGAGCAACAAGCTTAAGCTCTTTAAAGTCAGGATCTTTCCCCAGCCTAGATGAGTGACATCAGCTGGCAACCGGCTTCAGCCTGCTGTCAGCTAAAAACGGGTTACAGGATTGCAGAATGAACTAAACTCCTGTGATCCACAGAAGTACAGCCAAAAGAGCATTGGCTGTACTTCTCCTTTAATTCAAAATTCCTTCCTTATTATCTTTATTAAATAAAAATCAGCATTATGTCTCTATCAGGGCTAAATTCCAATGAAATGGTTACTTATCTTGCCTTTAATAAGCACACAAATGTCAAGAAAGTCTGGACTGGGTAGCAAAGTAAATCCAAGTGAGAGGTAGATGAATTAACCACTTCCCGTCCGGCCCATGTAGATAAACGGCCAGATGAGAGCGCTGTTGAAGCAGGTTGACGTTTCTAAATGTCTCCCCGCATCCATTGCCTGTGCGCGCTCCCTGGGAGCATGCTGCACAGTGATCGTTGCCTGCTGTGACACAGCGGAACACTGATCACTGTATGGAACCTCTGTGTGAGGTCCCGATTCCTGTGATCACTGATTGGCCAATCAGTGATCACATGAATAGTAGTAAACAAGATGTCACTTCTGACATCATTGCTTACTACTAGTGAAATCTGTGAATGATCACAGAGGTCACGTGGTACAAGTCTATTCACAACAGCCTTGTACCATCTGACAAGCTGTGACCAATCACAGTTTTCACAGTATTTCTCAATGGCTGCAAGATGCAGCCAGAGAGAAGGAGAATTGATTGCTTTTACAGGCTTTATGAGTGTAAAAGCAATCAGCATAAAAAAAGAAAAAAAAAATCTTCATCACCTCCCACAAGTAGTACAGTGTCATTATGGTGACACTGTACTGCTAGGGTGACAGTATGTTAAAAAAACAAATAAAAATAAAAAAATTTTGTAGAATTTTTTTTCTACAAAATGTAGAACATTTTGTAGAAAAATTATCATTTTTGGTTAGAAACTATTTTGGGCTATTTTTTTTTACTAAAAAGATAGATAAATACCTTTTAGCCAACATTTATGAAGAAAGATTATTTATTTGCAAAAACACTTTTTTTCTAAATTTTTGGACTTTTTCATTTATATAGCAAAAAAATTTAAATCCCAGTGGTGAATAAATACCACTAAAATAAAGTTGTATCTGTCTCAAAAAATGCTAAAAAAATTCATATGGGTACAGTGTTGCATGACCGCGCAATTATCATTCAAAGTGTGATAGCAGTGAAAGCTGAAAATTGGCCTGGGCTGGAAGGGGGTGAAAGTATCCAGACTTTAAGTAGTTAAAGACAGTGGGGGAGATTTACTAAAACTGGTGCACTCAGAATCTGGTACAGCTGTACATTGTAGCCAATCAGCTTCTAACTTCAGCTTATTCATTTAAGCTTGAGCAAAAAAAACCTGGAAGCTAATTGGTTTCTATACAGAGTTGCACCACATTACTAGATGTTGCACTCTCTAGCTTTAGTAAATAACCCCTAGTGTGTGTTTTTGTGTTTAAAGGGGGGGGGGGTGGATAATAAAGTCATTAGCAAACCCCTAGAGCTCCCACTACAAGGGAAAGGGTGTTAAAAGTTAAGGGGATTAAAGTAGTTGTCCAGGAGAGACACCAGTGTATGTGATAAACATGGTCTTTTTTACCAAACATAGGCAGTGTGAATATTTCTCTTCTGTCATTCCATTAGTACACTGATTGGTAAGGATACAGACATTGTATACAGTGGAAACATATACAGTAGGTGTTGGGGCAGCCCTAAACAACCCTGTGCTGTTCCAAATGGAGCAGATATGGTGGAATATTCTCTTTCTGAATTTATGTTTTCCTTTTTAACATTTGTAATGACAATTGTTGCATATTTATATTATATGCTATAAAAGTGAAATGCAAAAAAAAGATTTTTTGGGAAAAAAGCGATAAACATCTTGTGTTGTCTGCTATTTGGCAGTTTACCTTAAAAGTTCAATATAGATAACGTTTGGTACATTTACTGTACATATCATAAGAAGTATATTGTTATGCTTCCTTTTAGAATGTGTATTTTCTTAGTTTCAGTGCCTTTTCATGGTCTGCAGAGTTCTTACAAACAGGCCTAGATAACGGGATAGACAGAAACTAATCATAATGCTTACTAACAAGCAAAATATGATAAAGTCCACTGATCATATATCTCTGTCAGCATGCTTCTTTTGCTTTGCTACATTACAAAAAAAAAACCTGTGAAGCTCAAGATAATTCCTGTCATTTTAGGTTAACTGTCAATGCAGGAAACTTACACTAGTGCTGTCAGTGTTAGTCTACCCAAAACTAACACCTTGTTTTATGAAGGTTAAGGTGGCTTACTCAGCCATTGGCTTTAACTACTTCCCTCCGGCCGCAACGCATATATGCATCCTCTCATGGGGTTGGCCTTAATGCAGAGAGACCGTATAAATGAGTGCCTAAAGATAAACAGAACTGTGCCGAGAGCATGCACCATGTGCACTCCCGGGAACAGCTTTACTGGAAAGCTCCTGATTTCTACTTGCGGTAAGGAGCTTTCTGATCATGTGACCACTGTGGCAGCCAATCACGGTAGTCACATGATCAGAAACCCTGCCCCACCTCCCGGCATCTTAAACCCCTTAAAGGGCTGGGAGGTGCCAGCGCCAAGGGGTTGATTATGTGCAACCATGTGTGGCAGAAAGATTTCTGCAACTGGATTCATGGTCTACTCAGTTATATTGTGGTTCAGTCCTTTAGTATTTTTTTAATATTCATATCTTGAAGTAGACCAGCAAGAAGAGGTGAGACTCATTAGTTTGGGGAACAAAGTTTTAGCCATTTAAGAAAGTCAGAATAAAAAGAATTGGGGTGTTCTGAATGGATAATGAGAGAACAATAACAGTAATGTGTTGATTTTGGGTTGGTACCTTCTTAAGGTATTGTTTAAAAAATGTGTTAAAGCATTTACATAAATGGAAAGTTTTTAACAAATTCATTTTTGATTTTTATCAGTTCAACTACTTACAGAATGTTAACATAAAATACCCTTCGCATAACTCATGTAAGATATTTTTTATATCTTTTTTACTTGGTGGACAATAAAATGTACAAATATCAGAAGCTAAAAGGAACATTGTAAAGCCAACTTAAGTCACTGACAAAGCCTTATCATGTACTTTTACTTGGCCATCCCTCAAACTTTATTGCTATATAATAAAATAAAAACTATAAAATAAATGATAGTATAATCCTAAAATTATGATAGTAGAAAACTGAACTACCAACCTATTTTTTTCACAACAGGCTCTGCAAGTCCTGAATTGGAATAAAAGAAGATCAAATGAGACACCCTGCTGAGCATTGCTTCTTTTTAGGTAAAAGGAAACAAAATTTTTTTACTAATTAATATATTAATGGAATTATTAAATAAAACAGTGCAGCGAACAAAGTGTTTAGCGCATTACTCATTGCAACCATCAGGTACAGGTCAGATTTCTGTAAAGTTAATTTTGTTTCCTGTGCGAAGCGATGATTAGACCAATTTGCCTGCAGTGGAATTTTCAAGAAACCTTGAAGATCCCTGGATAAATTTAATTTACTTGCAGAGTGTGCAGAAGATTGTAAGGTTAGATTCACCACCCTCTGTGATATACTGGGGGAATCCCTTGCAGGGTCTGTAAGTAGCTAAAATGAAATCCCTGCTGGGAGGGAACAATGACTCAAGAAAAACTCCACTGAGCAAGCAAATATGACATTAGTTGGTTTACTTTATGTAGTACCAACTTTGCTCGAAGCACATTTTATTGAATAGGGCTGAAAATGTTATGTTTTACATGCATCACTCAAAGCACCATTAATAAATCAGGCAATTTTGTTTCCACACATGTGTATTTATCCAGTTACTGTATATGCTATGCATGCAGTATTTGACTAGTAGTAGGGAAAACCTTAACTTAAATGTATAAAGTTCTACATTGTTAAAGAGCTTTGAGGATTCTCTCCAGGGCCTTCTGACCTTTATGGATTAAAAGTTATGCCTAGTTATTGCTGTTGTGTCATTTCTGTTATCTCCTACTGCCTTATTTTGCCTTCTTTTGTTATTGTTTAAGCCAACCTTACAAATGCCAAAGCTAGCCCCTGCATGGGTGGAACTAATGCTTGATTGTTCCTTATTAAATCAAATAAACATTATTGAAACACAAAGATGACTAATAACCTTCCAAAATAATGCTAACACCCTTTTGGTCTGCTGTTTTAGGCAGATATCATTTGTAAATAAAGTGTGTGTGTGTGTATATATATATATATATATATATATACACACACGTGTGTGTAAAAAGGTTAATAGTAAATAATAACATAATGATGGATCCAGGGCTGCTATATTAAATTATGGGAGCAGATTATGAGATTCCTTCACAGAATTTTAAGAAATTTGCTTATCTGTAATCTAAAAAAACAGAACAAAAAACAAGAAAAAAACAACCTGAAAGATAAAAGTTAAAATGTTCCTGAATTTGTAATACCAGTCATTTGTATTATCTGATTTGAAATTCAAGTCATAGCCTTTTAGTGTTTGATTTACACATGCCTAATTAAAAATAAAAAGTTTAGAAAATATCTGTAGTTTGTCTTTTGGAGAAAACTGTTTATTCAGGATTATTTATAATCAGCAAATAGATCTCGTATGCATTTAAGCAGCTGAGCATCTGAAAAAAACCCAACATACAGTTCAAACAATGAGGAGCATACAAACAACTACATCACAGTTTTCTTTTAATCAGAGATATGCTAGCACTGATATGTTTCAAAAGATCTCTGCTGCTGTGTATGATGTAGCACACATTCTGCATTAAAACTAGTTTACACAAGGACTCTGTTATACATTTTTTCTGCCTTTAGCATTGATGAAAAAGGATTATATTGATTTTTTTAAGCACAAAATCATGCTGAATATTTGCTGTTGTAAATGGACTTTCAAGGTTGCTGCTGTTTAAAAGGAATACTTATGTATTGTCGTCGGTTTAAAAGTAGTATTACTAGATATAGTTTTCAACATACATTTAACACATCTATGGAAAAAAAATATAAATTATTTATATATTTAAATATAAAATAAATAATGTAAACATTTAACTACTATCACAGGAAACAGCATAACAACAAAAAAGCATGGTGTTTCTCTCCTGAGGAATAGATTCATTCTGTATGCAGTGTTATTTAGACATGTTATCTCCAAAAGGAGAACATATTTATTAACCACTTGCCTACTGGTCACTTCTACCCCCTTCCTTCCCAAGCCAATTTTTAGCTTTCAGCGCTGTCGCACTTCGAATGACAATTGTACCATACCATGCCCATTATGGACAAGAGCTCCCCCATTCTCCTTTGTATACACAGAGCTGAAGAAAGTATTTATTAAATTTTCCTTCTCTTTGTCCCCATTCGCACACTCTAGATTATTTTGTAAAGGGCCTACATGCTTGGACCGGACCTTTTTACTATTATTATATTTGAAGAATTTTTGGGGGTTTGCCCTGCTATCTTTTGAAATCTGTCGTTCGTTTTCAATTTTTACAGCCTTTAATTCCTTTTTGCATATTCTGTTATTTTCTTTGTACTGTTTAAACAATGATAGCATTCCTTCATTGTTATATTTAATAAAAGCTATTTTCTTATTATCTATAGCTTTTTTAAGGTTTGATTTTTAGCCTTTTAAACTTGTTGCCCATATTTTACAGTGTACACATATAGTCTTTTTGAAGAACTGTTCATCAATGTCAATATTCCCCCTCAGTCTAAGTCTTGGAGAGCAGCTCTCAGCCATGGAAAATTAGCTCTTTTAAAGTTGAGCATTTTTATCCTTCCCGTATGTGCTTACTGTTTACAACTAACAATAAATGAAATTGTGTTATGGTCACTGCTACCCAGTCAACAGCTGTCTACAGAGGGAATAGCTAAAGACCTCCAAACTTTGTGTGGCCTTCAGATTAGCACAAAAGTGCATAGAGAGCTTCATGGAATGTGTTTCTATGGCCGAGCAGCTACATCCAAGCCTTACATCACCAAGTGCAATACAAAGTGTCGGATGCAGGGATGCAAAGCATGCTGCCACTGGATTCTAGAGCAGTGGAGAAGTTTTCTCTGGAGTGATGAATCATGCTTCTCCTGCTGGCAATCCGATGGATGTGTCTGGGTTTGGTGGTTTCCAGGAGAACAATAGTTGCCTGACTGCACTGTGCCAAGTTAAATGTTTGGTGGAGGGGGATTTTGGTGTGGGGTTGTGTTTCAGGGGTTGGGCTTGGCCCCTTAGTTCCAGTGAAGAGAACTTTTAAGGCATCAGCATACCAAGACATTTTGGACAATTTCATGCTCCCAACTTTGTGGGAACAGTTTGGGGATGGCCCCTTCCTGTTCCAACATGACTGGGCACCAGTGCACAAAGCAAAGTCCATAAAGACATGGATGAGGTGGAGGAACTTAACTGACCTGCACAGTGCCCTGACCTCAACCTCATAGAACACCTCTGGGATGAATTAGAGTAGAGACTTAGAGCCAGGCCTACTCGTCTGACATCAGTGTCTGACCTCACAAGTTCACTTCTGGAAGAATGGTCAAACATTCCCATAGACACAATCCTAAACTTTGTGGACAGCCTTCCCAAAAGAGTTGAAGCTGTTAAAGCTGCAATTTTGAACCCTGCGGACTAAGACTGGGATGCCATAAAAGTTCATGTGCATGTAAAGGCAGACATCTGAATACTTTTGGCAATTTAGTGTATATATATATATATATATATATATATATATATATATATATATTCTCAATTGTGTATTGCATATGTAGGATAGATAGATAGATAGATAGATAGATAGATAGATAGATAGATAGATAGATAGATACTCTCAGCTGTGCATTGCATATATTCCCTAAGTTACTGAAAATTAAAGCCCTTTAAGTAATTTTTAGGTAACTTTCATGTATTTTTAGCTTCCTCAAAGTTATATAACTTTATCAAAGCATTACGCTAAAAATTAGCTTTAAAAGTGTTGAAACACAGCTCTGTAATAGTATACTACATGTGTGTACAAATTACAACAACATAAAGCAGCTTTGTGGCCAATTTACACAGGCATAAGACTCAGAAGCAAGTCATGAGCAACACGCTTTTGGATGTGCAGAGGGAGAGAGGGCTTGCATTTGGAATATGTTTGAGATGCTTTTACACTGGTATAAAATGCAAACCAACTGTAAAAGCAAAGCCAAATGCAAGTGAACACTGATTCATAAGAACCAATTAATAATTCAAACATTGTGTTCCAGATCCTTCCGAAATGCATGCAACTCAGAAACAACACACAGACACCTGTGTACTCATAATTGTATAAAGAAGAGTGTCTGCATTTCAGAAGTTGAAGTGATTTTTTTTAATTACCTTTGCGTTCATCATCAAATGATATTAAGCCTGACACAGTGGAAACGATGGCATATATCCAATCTGTAGTGTCGTCCACAGCATCATGAATAATTCTCACTGGATCGTTTCGGAGTTTGCTAATTGGACCTCCTAAACACATAATTCAAAACAAAAAAGCGAAAGAAGTGAAAAAGGTCAGCTGATTGTTTTGACAAATACCTTATGCATGTTAATTAAACAACACCCTGTATTATCCTTAATATTCTATGTTTCTTGTTATAAGGAAGTCTTATTCACACTTGTAATTATTACAGAAATAAACATAAATCTGTGCAGTCATTGGTAGGGAATTTAAGTGTTGTTCATAATCATTCCATTGTTAAACATTTTAGTTGTGTTTAAAGCCCAGTTGAAGTAACAGAAATAGCTAATTAGCCGATCTGACATTATACTAGACATTGTACTAGCTTTCTTTCTTCATAATCCTACATTCACTTTCCTGGTATAATTGTTGCTGGCTGGCATTGATTTACTAAAGACATTTAGTCTGTTCACTTTGCTAGATAATTTTCCTTTATCTTAATAAATACAGTGAAAATTTGCTTTGCAAAGAATACTCAATCACATGCAAGGAAGTAGAAAAAAAAACTGTATTTTTACTTGCTCATGATTGGATGATGGAAGTCAGCAGAGCTATACCTTATTCATTAAGCAAGCCATAGATTATACCATTTTCATTCCTTCCCCCTGTGATGGAAGGAAAGAAAATTGTATAATCTATGGCTTGCTAAGTGAATGAGATATAGCTCTGCTGATGTCCATCATCCAAATTGCTTGTTTCCCCCATCAACACAGCCAGTGTTGATGGCGGAATCTCTCCAGTAGCACTATTGTGTTCTGCCGGCTGGGAGCCTTCCCTGCCAGCAGAACACAATGATCACTGCTAGCAGCTATAGCCTCTGGCAGTAGTCCCTTGCAAGACATCAAACAGGCTGGTTGTACAGCCAGCCTGCCCATAACTAAATTACATTTTGGTGAGTCCCTGCTGAACCAACTGAGATTTGATCTGTCTATGGCCATATTTAGACAAGGAGGATTCTCTGGCAAAGTGAACAGCATATTTGCCTTTAGTAAATCAACTCCAGTGTGTCCATATTTGACCTTGCAATCCAATAGGCGCCAGAGCCTGACCACACCCAGGCTCTTGTGCCTATTGGAATGCACCTTGTAATTTCACATACCTGGTTAGACACACCCAGGGGTGGACTGACAACTCATGGGGCCCTGGGCAATAGGGGATCATGGGGCCCCTGTGTCCTTGCCCACACCCAAAAAAGCCAATGAAAGGTACCAGGGGCACCTCATGGGGCCCCCTACTGACCCCAGGCCCTCGGGCAGTGCCTGAGTGCTTGAATGGTCAGTCCTCCCCTGGACACACCCTTTCCTCAGCATCGCATGTATGCATAGTGACACTGACATACCAATATATAGCTATGCTAGAATAGACCACTGGAGTAGGAGTGAAAGACATGCATTTGCACCAATATAAAAATGTATTTTAAGACATTTTTCAACAAAACTTTGACAGAAAACCTACCATACAGTGGTACAAGATTATCAAAAAAGACTAAGACATCAATTGAGCTTCAAGAACTGTTTGGTCATTATCTTCTGTGCCATTGATGTGTTACCTTCACAGATCTACTGTAAAAAAGCCACATTTAAATACTATGTGTATCAATGAGCATCTGAAAATATATCTATAATACAACATTATTCCTTAATTTACGTTCATTGGAACTGCCAATGTATGATTTATATGCAAAATGGGAAACTTTGAAGTATGAAGATGGAAAGGGCTTAGCAGCATCTTTCTAAAATACACAAGAGGTTGAATTACTAAAGCTGGAGAATGCAAAATCTGGTGCAGGTCTGCATAGAAACAAAACAGCTTTCAGGTATTTTTCGTTTGTCAAAGCTTAAGTGAACAAGCTGTAATTAGAAGCTGATTGGCTGTCACGAACAGCTTCACCAGATTTTGTACTCTCCAGTTTTTAGTAAATCAACCACTAAGACATTGACCCCAGGTTCACATATATGTGGCCATGCTGGCCACGGTTTGCACGGGCATGAGAGCTCATTCATTTGAATGGACTCCTGTGCCTCTAAAACGCAGACTCTTGTAAAATGTGACACCTGTGCCCGTAAAACGCAGCCCGCGCGGGAACCTTGGTTCCTAGTACGGTTGCATTTTCCAGTGCGGGCAGCGTGCTATTAGAACTAATGGCACCCACCCGCAGGTCCGCATTCTCTGTGCGGGTGGTGCGGCTGCACGGATTTTCGTGTGGATCCACAGCGGCACCACCCGCACAGATGTGAAACTAGGGTCACATATGAATAAAGCAAGGGCAGTGCCTACTACCTCTACTTGGTGCATTTCATACACCATAATAAATGGAAAAAAATGCACCTCACTGATCCATTTTTCTGATACGGTAAAGTAATACAATGGTAGAAAAGAAACTCTAAATATTGCATTCATTCCCAGCACAATATATCTGCCTCCTGCAAATAAAACTGTTTTCTGAGATTTCTATAACTTGTAAATAATTTTTGTAAGATATTATTTCTTAGGTATATGTCAACATGCTGATATCAAATTATGTGCAACGGTATTGATCACAGACAACAAAGCTCTAAGGTTAAGTATAAAAGAAAAAAAGTCCAACTTATGCTTAGTGCTATACAACAATAACGCTCACACTTTACTTATTAGACCTGGAAGCTACACACATATACTAATATCTTTACGTCAGTCTTTTTTTAAAATAAATGTGGCAAGGTTAAATAGTAATACACTATAATGTTTACCACCATTTCTAACTGCAGTGTTGTACTACACCAATTAGCAAACAGAGAGTACTGATTTGCAATGGAAACTCAAAACAAGCAACAGGATGCAAGCAAACAGGATGCCATTTTCATCATGTGAACCTACTATAAAGTTTTTATAGACAACCTTGACAATATATGCCCTTTCCTTTACAGAATAATGTTGGTATTGGGTGCATATTGTTTAGTGTTGTGATTCATAATAGTGTCTATATATTACAATATATACAATTTCTGTTTTACAAATAAAGATTTAAAGCAATACAAAAAGCATTATGGTTTAGCAAAAGAGATGCTTTGCAAGCATCTGATTGAAACTTTGGACTGAGGGTCACTGCTGAATGAGTCATTGAGCTCTGTCAACAATGGGCTTCCTTTTTTGTTAAAAAAAATGAAAAATAGAGCTTGAAAAATGTGAAAAGAGACCAAAGCTGGCTATACATGTGTAGATTTTCAGAATATTCGTAAGAAAATTCATACAAAAATTCTTTGAACATTTGATAAATGGACAAATGTCGTTCGAAAATGGTCTTTTGCTTTTAACATTTTATTTTAACCACTTGCCCTTCAGAGGATTTACTCCCCTTCCTGACAAGGCCATTTTATGCGATTCAACACTGCATCACTTTAACTGACAATTGCTCAGTATTGCAACACTGTACATAAATGAAAGTTACATCATATTTATCCCACAAATAGACCTTTCTTTCAGTGGTATTTGATCATCTCTTTGTTTTTTATTTTATGCGCTATAAACAAAAAAAGACCGGCAATTTTGAAAAATAAAACAACAATATTTTTGACTTTTTGCTATAAAACATTCAATAAAAATGTTAAAAATAAAATTTCTTCATAAATTTAGGCCACAATGTATTCTGCTACATGCCTTTGCTAAAAAAAAATTCACAATATGTGTAAATTAATTGGTTTACATGAACGTTATAGCGTCTACAAATGGCCGTATATATACTGGAATTTTTATGTATTTATTTTATTATACTAGTAATGGCAGTGATCAGCGACTTATAGCAGGACTGCAGTGAGCATTTTGACACTGGGTGGAAACTGACCATTGACATCTCCAGTAACACTAATACAGTGATCAGTGCTAATAAAAAGCACTGACACTGTACTAATGACATGGGCATGAAGGGGTTAAAATCTAGGGTTATCAAAGGGTTAACTGTGTGTTGTGTTGTGCTTACATTGTGTGCTGCTTTACTAGGGAGACATGTTGCTCTCTCTCTCTGCTGTGCAGAGAGATACAAGCAGCATGTCCATGCTGACAGGAGTGAGATCTGTGTTGTTTACACACAGATCTCTCCCCTTTCAGCTTTAGTGGCAATCACCAAGTGCCAGCCGAGAATCGCTGGCCGGGACTTGGTGATTGACATCCACTGCAACTAATGGCAGCGCTGGTACAGTGGCACATGTGCGCGCCCCCTACCCAGAAATGCAGAATTACATATATTTAAGTGATTTTGCATAGAGCGACCACCCTGTATCAGCATATCTGTTATAGGGCAGTAGGTAAGTAGTTAAAATGAATGTCATTTCTGAATGATGACCACACACACTAGCCAAAAATGTGTTTGATCGAGAAAAGTTTTCCTTCCTGTCCCTTCAAATTTTCCTGTCACTGCTGTCGAAAATAAACATCAATTTGACTCCACTAACGATTATAAAATCAAATGAATATTCTTGAAACGAAAATTCTCAAACAAAAATCTATATGTGTATGGCCAGTTAAATGTTCCACCTGCTGTTTTAAAAGCAAAAACTACTATAATTATGAATTATTCATCAAAATATTTTGAATTTACCTGACCTTGATTTTTTTATACTGGCTATAATGACCCCCCCTGCTTGTAATTTGTTAATTAAGGTTCTTCAGCATATTATTCTATGCCAAGTATACATTAAAAAGCATCCTTCCGTTTGAGAACCAATGGGTGACATTTTGTGCAGGTCCTGGCTCTCAGTCCAGGCTGACACTGACAGGTAGGTTCTCCACTGACAATCAAAAACCAATTAAAATGGTACCTGCTCATGTGATTACAATGTCAGTCTTGACACAGTGGTCACATGCAGGTCAAGGTTTCATTACAAAATGAAAGTCTTCAGCCTGCACATAAACACTGCCACATTCTAGTTACAGAGTTCTCCTGTGGTGGCATTTCTTTAAAAGTGTAACTGTCAGAAATGGTTGCATTTTTAAAAAATAATAATGAATTAAAAAACAGAAAAAATGCATTTTCTATTTTACATTTTTTGCACTTATTGACCTATAATAAAAACAGAGCACAATATTTATGTATTAAAAAAAATTACAAATAAAAGACTTATATGTCCATTGAATTGTGTAAAGAAAATATTTAGGTATATTAGTCAGTCAAAGATTTATTGTTAAGTTAACTGCTTGTCGACCACATTACTTAGATGTACGGCAGCAAGGCGGCTCTCCTGTGCTGGATCACGTACCTAGAATGTGATCCAGCTCTTCTGGTTAGGGGGTGTACGTGCGTGCATGCCGAACAGGATGTGCTGTGATTAGATACAGTACAAGCTGTCCAATGTAGAAGCTGATAGGGCAGAGTTATGTGTAGGTAAATAATACAGAGCTCTGTCTTAATAGCAAAGCAAGGAATAAAAACACATCCCTTAATAAAATCACAACACAGTACACACACAAAGCACTGTTAGGCATACACTTAACCCTTTGAATACCCCTAGATGTTAACCCCTTCACAGCCAGTGTCAGTGCATATTATTAGCTCTGGTCACTGTATTAGTGTCACTGGCTCCCAAAAAGTGTCATTTAGTGTTAGATTGACATCCGTACTATTTCAGTACCATTATAAGTCACTGATCACTGCCACTACTAGTTTAAAAAAAATGTATGTATGTATGTATATATATATATATATATATATATATATATATATATATATATACACATATATATACACATATACAGTGGGGATCGAAAGTTTGGGCATCCCAGCTAAAAATTTGTATTAATGTGCATAAAGAAGCCAAGGAAAGATGAAAAATCTAAAAAAAAAGGCATCAAATTACAGATTAGACATTCTTATAATATGTCAACAAAAGTTAGATTTTATTTCCATCATTTACACTTTCAAAATAACAGAAAACAAAAAAATGGCATCTGCAAAAGTTTGGGCACCCTGCAGAGTTAATATCTTGTACTGCCCCCTTTGGCAAATATCACAGCTTGTAAACGCTTTTTGTAGCCAGCCAAGAGTCTTTCAATTCTTGTTTGAGGTATCTTTGCCCATTCTTCCTTACAAAAGTCTTCCAGTTCTTTGAGATTTCTGGGCTGTCTGTCACGTACTGCTCTTTTAAGGTCTATCCATAGATTTTCAATTATGTTGAGGTCAGGAGATTGTGAAGGCCATGGCAAAACCTTTAGTTTACGCCTCTTAATGTAATCCCCCGTTGATTTCGAGGTGTGTTTAGGATCATTATCCATTTGTAGAAGCCATCCTCTCTTTAACTTCAGCTTTTTCACAGATGGCATCAAGTTACCATCCAAAATTTGCTGAAATTTTATTGAATCCATTTTTCCATCTACTCGTGAGATGTTCCCTGTGCCACTGGCTGCAACATAACCCCAAAGCATGATTGATCCATGCTTAACAGTTGGACAGAGGTTCTTTTCATTAAATTCTGTGCCCCTTCTTCTCCAAACGTACCTTTGCTCATTCCGGCCAAAACTTTCAATTTTAACCTCATCGGTCCACAGAACTTGTTTCCAAAATGTATCAGGCTTGTCTATATGTTCATTTGCAAAGTTCAAACGATGATTTTTGTGGTGAGGACGTAGAAGAGGTTTTCTTCTGATGACTCTTCCATGAAGACCATATTTGTACAAGTATCTCTTTATAGTGGAATAGTGTACCACAACTCCAGTGTCTGCCAGATCTTTCTGGAGGGATCGTGCAGTCAAACGTGGGTTTTGAATTGTTTTTCTCACAATCCTGCGAGCTGTTCTGTCTGATATTTTTCTTGGTCTTCCAGATCTTGCTTTAACTTCCACTGTTCCTGATGACTGCCATTTCTTAATTACATTCCGAACAGAGGATATTGACATCTGAAAACGCTTTGCTATCTTCTTATAGCCTTCTCCAGCTTTGTGAGCGTCAACTATTTTCAGTTTCAGTTTTCTAGACAACTGCTTAGAAGAACCCATGGTGCTGATTGTTGGGGCAAGGTCAGATGAGTCTGGACATTTAAAACCTTTGAGATTGACATAACCTGGTCTTCCCAGACAATGATTGAGAACAATCCATGATACTGGCAGGTCTCAGCTTTGCAAAGGGGTCATTGCAGGCTATAAATTCTGCAGGGTGCCCAAACTTTTGCAGACGCCATTTTTTTGTTTTCTGTTATTTTGAAAGTGTAAATGATGGAAATAAAATCTAACTTTTGTTGACATATTATAAGAATGTCTAATCTGTAATTTGATGCCTTTTGGAGATTTTTCCATTTTCCTTTGCTTCTTTATGCACAATAATACAAATTTTTAGCTGGGGTGCCCAAACGTTCGATCCCCACTGTATATATATATATATACACACACACACATTCATACATACTTACATACATACACATATACATACACACACACTAGACCTTGTGACCATTGTGACTGGGACTGAAAATAAAGTCTGAAATGGACAGCTGTCACCAGAACAGGAGGTAAAGAGAAATCTTCTTACAGAGACATCTGTGCCAGTGACACCTGTCTAAGAGAGGGATTTCCCTCACTGTGGGGCATTTCCCCTTACTTAATCTTGTGTCTCAGGGAGTGAAGATACATATTCCTGATAGGACACAAACAGCAAAAAAAAAAAAAAAATTCACAGAAGTTCTAACCATTTCCTGCTCTATTTAAAAAAAATAATTGGCTTTTACATATACTTTAACTGTATGACTAATACAAAACAAACAAATGGACCTAGTAAAAAATAGTAACTAAGTAATTTACTAAGTTACTAAGTCAGTTTTCTGAATTTTCCTAAATGTAGGATTGCTCATAACACCAGCTGTTTTAGGTACTTGTGATCAACTGCCTGTACACATTCACAATGCATTGTGCTCTGCCAACAATTCCCCTGACCTGCAGCATTACCAAACATTAGCACTGAATAAATATCTTAATATTTACTCCTATGAAAGCCTAGGATCTGTTGTTTTCACTGTTGCATGCATTTTAAGGGTAATTAAAAAATGGTTATTTTGCTAACATCACATATTTAGTTTTATATAGATTCTGGTAAGCTAAAAAAAAAGTAGTTTCTTGGATTCACATTCCCTGCCTGATTTTTAAATAAAATCATTGGGAAGCATGACACCTTCTCTAGCTGTCCTAGAATAATAATAATAATAATAATGGAAACCCTATGGCATAAAGGAGGAGATACCAAAGTTTGGAACGCTAGTGGAAATGATCATTAGAGCATATCTAAACCTAATTAATTCTTAAGTTTTTTTTACTGATATCTGTGTCCCTTGCTGGGGAGATTCACCCTATCTTATTTGCCAGGTGAATAATGAGGGAAATGTTATCATTCCCCAGGCTGTCACCAGAATAGAGGGTAAGGGGATATTTTTCAATAAAGACACTTGCAGGTGTTTGGCAATAAAAACTGGAAGCCAATTGGTTTCTATGCAGAAGTGAGCCCGATTTTGCACTCTCCAGCTTTAGCAAATAAACCCTCAACTTTCTCAATAGGAGACTTCCTTCAATTTGGGGAGAATTCATTTCACTTCCTGATGTGTGTACAGAACAGCAAGTGAAGGGAAAACTCTCCAATGGGACACAGATGGCAAAAAAATAAAAAAAACACGTGTTATCCATATTTCATCCAAAATAGACAAAAACTCTTTATGCTTTCGATATGCCTTAAGATGCCAACAGTCATTCAGTCCTTCTATAACTAATTTTGCAGGACTGGCTGGAATGTCCCATTCAGTTAGAAAAACTTTGCACAATATTGTTCCCCATTTTGGAATGAAGCCAATATTTCCATAACATTATATTACTCTAAACTGAATTGTTTTTTTTTAAACCATGTTAAAGGTACATATGAAGGGAATATTAGCTAATAAAGCTTTTAGTTTGGTTTAAGGACTACAGACCGAAAGGTTCTTTAGAACAAAGAGCATGTTAGGAAGTAAAGAAAATCTATGGGTACATAGTACAATGTGTACAGTATGACAGCATGATAACTTTTAGGAAATAACAAAAACTCCTGGACATGGAACACTTTAGCATCTATAATGGAAGTTAAGTGACTGCTATTGTGTCGTTGATGCATTATGTGAATGATGTGTTTAGCATATGCTAGTATTACAGTAATAGACAGCAATGCTAAGAAATGAGAGCTGTCCATGTTGATGTACTTGCTAATGTTGCCTTCTGACAGCATAATAATGGTAACCTTTCAGGAACTAATGATTTAATTCATCAAGGCTGACCCAATTAATGGGTGAAGAACTAAGAAAGAAGGGCAACTTTTCTTAAATCCTAAACTGGTTTGTACAAGACTAAATTGGCTACTAAAGTATAGTCACCAACAGCATAAACACAGCAGAAACCAAAGACGTAAGCAACAAAATGCAGCTAAAATTTTAGATGTGTTCCTTTAATTCTCTGCATATTTTGTTATAAACAGTGGAACATATTTTATCTCGCGTTTGAGCGGTAATCTGTGTTATTACCTTCCGTGATCAGTTATATTATATTTTCATAATCTGCTACAGGTGTGATAACATTCTATCTGAGCCACAGGGACTAAAAAGATAAAGTGAATCTGGAACATCAGTCAGTAACAAAAATAGCCTGTCTTTTGATTTTATATAGAACATTTCTGATAGTTTCATGTTTCAGGTACGGAGGGGGAGGAGTTTAAACAGGCACATGTGTTCTATTTAATGAGAAACACATAGAAATAATGCAATCATTCTGTACTTGATGAAATACATGCAATTGACTATAAGATGACATGTAGCGTATACACTGAAAAACATATGTCTAAAACTGTCATGTTTCAGTGGTCATAATGAGATGACTAAAACTAAAAAAAGTTGTTGCTTTTTTAAATAACCTGATTCATATTTAAGTTTATCTGATAGTTATGAATGTTACCAAACACAATGCAGCACCAACATATACTATGCTGCATGTCAGTCAGTATATATTAAAACATCTGTTTTCTGCATATCCACCAAGCTTTTGTGCATGCTCAGGGCAAAACAGCTGCATGAGACAGCTGCTTTTAATACAAATAGTGGCATAGGGTATTTGACAAATTTTATGAGTTATAAAGTGTATGATGTTTTGCAAAGACAGCTCTATAAAGGTGTAATTAAAAGGAGCTGAGCAAACTTTTGAAGATTAGCTCAACTAAAGAATAGCACCATCTGCTCCACCTATTTGGAAGATTAACACATGGCCTCTCCCCAATACTTTTTCCATTAACCATCTTTTCTTATTTTTGTACAGCTTTGTTATTTACCATATTGAAAAAAATATGTGCATTTCCTCATACTCACTAGTAACAACAGGCATATTGGTTGCTGTACTCATAACTGGAGAGCTATGAGCATGTATGCCTCCTCATCATTCTGACACTAGTCCATTTGCATCCATCATTAAAAAAGTATGGACAGTAACTAGGCTCTTTTACATTACACTTGTGTTGACAGTCCTTGGACTATTCTTCACCCCCCCCGCATGCCAGATGGTAGTATAGAAATTAATGGATATGAATTGATGAATGACAAACTGGTAAAGGGATCTTTTTGGCCCTTAACCCAGTCACACGAAAAAAAAAAGTTTCTCACAAAACTAACTGGTGTTAGTGATAAAAAATTTTTACTCATATTTACATACTTTTGAGTTTAAAAAATTCTAACTCTTCTGAGAAAGTTGTGTAAAAACATTAGGAAATGGTGCTCAACTCCCACATGAGTTTGAGTGAATATTTCTTAGTGCTGGACACTAATGTCTCAAAGGGTTTAAGTCCTGTTTTAGCTTTTTCCAATGCTTTAATAAACCTGTCTGCACAATCAGCTTTCTGTCTTACCTCTTTGCTGTATATTGGAGAAAGGTTATGTGAAAGGAGATTAGTGGTTAATCGATCTTTGTGTTTTTTCCTGTTTGGCTGAAGAAGTATATTTACCACTGCTTTGTTTGACAATCTTATTATTTTAGGTCGTCAAATGCTGAAAGTGAGTTTACCGCTCATGCTTATGGAAAAATAATAGCAATGATTGGAGGAATACGAGCTTGGACTGTGTCACCTTTATGTTCTCACTTTTACACTGATCATATCCATTAATAGATTTTACAATTAGGCACCTATTTATAAACATTTGCTTTGCAAATGTCTCATCGTTTTCACAAACGTAAGTAATGATATCTGTATTAATTATAGTATGTGTATAATGCCAGTTTCTATTTGTTGCTTTTGGCAGATGAATATCATGTTCCCTAACATTTAATCAAAATAGAAAAACTCATGGTCAGATGTTATTATGGCTATTTTTCTCTTAGGATCGAATATTGGGGATGACACATTCACACACCAGAAGGCAACAAATAGAAACTGATGTTACAGTGAAGGGAATAAGTATTTGATCCCCTGCTGATTTTGAAGGTTTGCCCACTCACAAAGAAATGATCCGTCTAAAAATCGAATGGTAGGTGTATTGTAACACAGAGATAGAATAGCAACAAAAAATTCAAAAGAAATGCATGTCTAACAAATTATGCACGGATTTGCATGTTCATGAGGTAAGTAAGTATTTGATCCCCTTCACAAAACATGACTTAGTACTTGGTGGCAAATCCCTTGTTGGCAATCACAGAGGTCAGACGTTTCCTGTAGTTGACCACCAGGTTTGCACACATCTCAGGAGAGATTTTTGCCCACTCCTCTTGGCAGATCCTCTCCAAGTCACTAAGGTTTGGTGGCTGACGTTTGGCAACTCGAACTTTCAGCTCCCTCTACAGATTTTCAATCGGATTAAAGTCTGGAGACTGGCTAGGCTACTCCAGAACCTTAATGTGCTTCTTCTTGAGCCACTCCTTTGTTGCCTTGGCCATGTGTTTTGGGTCATTGTCATGCTGGAACACCCATCCATGACCCATTTTCAATGCCCTGGCTGAGGGAAGAGGTTTCTCACCCAAGATTTGATGGTACCTTGTCCCATCCATCGTCCCTTTGATGCGGTGCAGTTGTCCAGTCCCCTTAGCAGAAAAACACCCCCAAAGCAGAATGTTTCCACCACCATGTTTGACAGTTGGGATGGTGTTCTTGGGGTCATAGGCAGCATTCCTCCTCCTCCTCCAAACACGGAGAGTTGAGTTGATGCCAAAGAGCTCGATTTTGGTCTCATCTGACCACAACACTTTCAACCAGTCCTCCTGTGCATCATTCAGATGTTCAGTGGCAAACTTCAGACGGGCCTGGACATGTGCTTTCTTGAGCAGAGGGACCTTGCGGGCACTGCAGGATTTTAATCCTTATCGGTGCAGTGTGTTACCAATTGTTTTCTTGGTGACTGTGGTCCCAGCTGCCTGGAGATCATTGACAAGATCCCCATGTGTAGTTCTGGGATGATTCCTCACTGTTCTCATGATCATTGACACTCCACAAGGTGAGATCTTGCATGGTGCACCAGACCTAGAGACTGACAGTTGTTTTGTGTTTCTTCCATTTGCGAATGATTGCACCAACTGTTGTCACCTTCTCACCAAGCTGCTTGGCGATAGATTGGTAGCCCAGTCCAGGCTTGTGTTGGTCTACACCCTTGTTCCTGACATCCTTGAACAGCTCTTTGGTCTTTGCCATGGTGGAGAGTTTGGAATCTGATTGTTTGATTGCTCCTGAGGACCGGTGTCTTTTATACAGGTAACAAAATGAGATTAGCAGCACTCCTTTTAAGAGACTGCTTATAATATCAGCTTTTTACCTGTATGAAAGACACCTGGTAGCCAGAAATCCTGATGAATTATAGGGGATCCAATATGTATTTCCCTCATGAGCATGCAAATCAGTGCATAATTTGTTAGACATGCATTTCTTTTGAATTTTTTGTTCTTATTCTGTCTCTCAGTGTTACAATACACCTACCATTCAATTTTTAGACTGATCATTTCTTTGTGAAAATCAGCAGGGGATCAAATACTTATTTCCTTCACTGTACATGCATATTACAAACATTACATTTGTTGTTCATTAAATATGCAATAATTGTAAGACATTCACAAAGTGATTTTTTTTAAATAAATAGACCCCCTAAGTGATTATTAATATGCACTTTATGGTTATGTTTATGAACTTTTGTGCTCTGAAGAGGTATTGTCCCTTGAAGGATATGTGCAGTAAATTCTTCTTACATGTCCACTCAACAGCCCAACATTTCAACTAAAGAGTCCACTCATTGCTTCACAAATAGAGGAAATTTATGTGAAGAAAAACTGGATCCCTTGTCATGCCTTTAGTCCATTCCCCCAATGTTTGATAGACTAACATCATGGCCATGACAGGTTGCAATGAAGGGCCTGCCTAATTTAGAAGAGGTTTCCAAATGTTTATCTATGGGACCCTTAAATACTAGCACATCCTCTACAGTAATCGATAGTAACAGTTTATTAAGATTGGACACTGCGGGATCAACCATGGAAACAGCCTACTACTCGGGTAAGGCTTCCTCAAAGGGGTATTAGATTGAAAAATGTTTGTGACATTGGGGTTTCTGAGTAAGTGTACAGGGTGTCCAAGAATTAATCCCTCAAGAACTTATGGCCACTTATTAAATAGGAGGGCCATGGATGTTTGATAAACATTCTGTGTTTTCTATCTTCACTGGATATCTTGGGAAATTTCAGAAAATGGAATAATTTGTTAGCACCATGTGGACATTTTACTGATCATTGGAGTACACATTTTTTTGGATTTTTTTGGAATCGAGTAAAATGTTTTTGTAATTGTGATTGTTTTCCCCGTGTATTTATTTTTGTGTGTGTATGAGATACACAACGGGGTTGATTTACTACAGGGAAGTAGACTGTGCACTTTGCAATTGCAATTGCTCCGGAACTTAGTAAATGAACAAAAGCTCTGCTGGCTTCATACAATCATGTGCAAACAAAATTTTTTTTTTCCATTATTTTACTTGCATTTGATAGGATATTCTTTGCAAAGTGAAGTTTTACTTAATTTACTAAACTCTGGAGCACTGCACTTGCAGAGTGCAACTGCACTATGCAAAGTGCACAGTATATTTGCCTTTAGTAAATCAACCCCAAAGAGTACATGGATTATTTGGATGCATAATGAAACCAGAGCACATTAATGTACAGTGCATTCGGAAAGTATTCACAGCGCTTAACTTTTACCACATTTTGTTATGTTACAGCCCTATTCTAAAATGAATTAAATTCATTTTTTTCCTCGACATTCTACAAACAATACCCTACTAACAATACTAACAATAAAATATTATCCTTCATTTATCAGGTTACTATTTTCTTGTTGCCTAATAAAGGTGTTTCCTGTGTATGGTTATGATGTCATGATAACAATCCTACAACCCACACGTGTCATATCTAGGGGGTTGTATTCTAAACAATGCTTCATGCCAAGATTCCTGTTTCTAAAATTTGATGCAGTGTTATCTACCATAAAAGCCTGAAAACAAACAGTATGCAATCTGTTTTTCCTATAGTATTACTGGGACAACAAGGAAGAAGACCCTGATGGAGGATGAAGTTGGGAAGAGGCTAGTTTCTCGCAGGGACCTGCTGAATCTTTTGGGAGGATGCACATAGGTCTAGGAGGATGCAGAGAGGCATCTGGGAAAGTACACAGAGAAGTCTGCTAGCAAGCTGGATGTGCAATTTACAGTGTTGCAGGTGTCTTTTACACTGTGCAAGCTGGATGTGGATCTGGGTCTGGAAGCAATGATCAGCATATATGCAGCCCTTATCCCTTTCTCCTCATGTCTTGACCAATAAAATCTTCAAACAATGTTTAATGTAACTGGTGCCCAGTGTTTCTCAATCCCCATTTTTTAGCCATGGACTTACTCTCTTGGGGTAAGGGAAGTGCTAAATTTAGTTTGCAAAAGTACTGTGTAATATCAACAACTGCCATTTCTTTTAACAAATACTTTATCACTTGTTATGCTACAGTTCAGCTGATCTTTTGAAGCCACTCTGTCTACATGCTCTCCAACAATGGCTTCATGGAATTTTTCAGAGTGAGTTCCCCCGATGATGACAACATTGGGCCATACCGGCAAAATGTGTGTTGGAACGGCCACTTGAAGTTTCCATCTAGAGCCCACGTGACAAGGTGACAACACAGGAGGACAGTTGAAAGACAGGAACAGAGCCAAAGAATTGTCTGAATAAGGACCTTTGTGACAAAATCACCAGGTATTATTTCAATGAAACTTAAAGATTTATATGCTGAAAATGACTTTTGAATTTTTATTAACCTCTTATTATATTTAGATAAACTTTATTCATTTGTGGACCAGCAACATAAGGGTACGCCTCTGGACTTTGAGTGGGTATATCCGGAAGATGCCTGCAGCTGTAGGCATCATCCTGCTATTGTTTTTTTCAGCCAGTGGTTGGCTTTCTTGTAAAAGCAATCCTAGTGGCTAATTAGTAGCTGGATTGTTTTTATAATTGGCTGAAGGGGACTTTCTCCCTTCACTGCTTTCCTCACCTCTCCCAAGCTCTCCTCTCCCACTGGGTGTAACTGGAAGCAATGAACATTTTGTAATTTCTGGCTTCACCAGTTGTAAACAATCCCTTAGTGGTTTGAAAAAAGCATCAGATGATATGATCTTTGTAATATCCGAGGCTTTTAAGACAGTGGAGAGATCTAGGGTCTAACACAGGGGTCTCCAAGCTTTCTAAACATGGGCCAGTTTACTGTCATTCAGAATTAAGGAGGGCTGGACTACTGGGAGTAGAGAAGGTCCCAACTTCTGTGGAATAAACAATGCTCCATCTTTGGTGCCAGTGGGAGGAATAGCACCCCACTGTTGATGTCAATTAGCCCCATTGTTGGTGTTTTTGAGAGGAATTGTGTCCCATCATTGGGAGCTATTCTGATGCTTCAGTGGTATCAGTGGGAAGAATTATGCCCCTTTGTGTAGAAAAATAATGCCCCGAGGGCCGGATAAAAGAAAGCAGAAGGCCACATCTGGCCCCCGGGCCACAGTTTGGAGGCCACTGGTCTAACAGATCCCAGATGTCTTAATAAAGATGATATGTCATTGCCTATTGCTATCACAGGGGATAGTTACATTCCCTGGAATAACAATTAAAAAAAAATTTTAAAAAAAGATTTAAATTGCTCTTGTCCCCCATACTCACAGCAAAGGCTAACGCACACTTTGTCCTGCACGCTTACCTAAACAATGATTGTACCAAACATGTGAGGTATCACCATGAATGTCAGATTGGGAGCAGTAATTCTAGCACCAGACCTGCTGTATATATCTAAAGTGCAACCTGTAAAAGCTTTTAAAGCATCGCCTATGGATCATAAAATGTTGCCATTGCACAGACGTGCACAATTTTAAAGCGGGACATGTTTGGTATCTACAGTATTTACTCGACATAACATCATCTTTTTAAATTTTCCCAAACAATTTGATATTATATTTTGTTTTTGTACTTTAAACTTCATTAAAGGTGTACTTCTATCCAAAAAATTGCATTTAAAAAAATACTGCGCATATACCACGTGATAAAAAAATTGCAACACTCACCATTTTATTCTCTATGGACTTTGTTTTTTAAAAAAAAATATAATGTTTGGGGAGTCTAAGTAATTTCTACAGCAAAAAAATAAGTTTAAAAGACTAGTAAAAGAACAACATCGAGCGTACAAAAAAATGTCAAACTAAAAACCTCACATTCCACAACCCCCTTCCATCCTTGTAGCTATATCTCATGTAACAAAACATTCAAAATATGAACTTCCAGTGTGCGTTTGTTATAAATTGACTAGGTAACAAATACCGGTAGGTAACAAATAGAATGAGGCAATTCAGGTTTTTACCTTGCATTAAAAATCAGAGTGTATTATCTGAGAGACAATAACTACAATATTGCAAAGTGGATGGACATTATATAAGCAGCATGGTCAGACTGCAATGTAAGAAGGAAAGACAAGATGTATCTTTAAATAAACATTAGAGTGTATGATTTGAAAGACAGTAGCAACAAATATTGCACAGCAGAAAGACAGTGTGTAAGCAGGCCAGATTATAAGAGTGAGATACAAAATAGGTTTTATTTTGAAATAGAAATTCGTTTATTTTTTAAGAGACAATCACCACAATTATTGTACATTGGTTGGACAATGCAGCTTCAGATGGCAGCTGATGCCACTTCCTTTTTTTTTTCATATTGGGTTTTTTAAAACTTTTTCTTATCAACATATTTTTGTTGACACATTGGGTTATTCGTCTGGTGCCTGGGAAATATGCAGGAGTGGGCACACTGTTATAGATGGTAGCACTGCCATGTGATACTTGTCCAGTGGTGACAGCACAGTCCCTCCCCAAGAGTCTAGAGCAGGTGCAGCATCTGACCCTTACACTGCCATGCTGTGTTGCAGCTCCTCTCCTATGCCTGGGGGACAGAAGCCACACTTAGGCAATGCTTCTGGTAGTTATCCAGGCCCTGGCTGTGGGGAGGTTGACTCAATGTCTTCTTCAGCCTGGCAAAGTTGTGTGTGACAATGTCACTAACTTGCGGACTGCCCTTCACCAGGTAATAAATACACATGTACTTTGTCTGGTATGTTTCCTAACCCTACTGGTGCAGAGGTCCATTTATGGTCTCTCTTCAAGCTATATGGGTGTGTGTCCATGTTCGCCTATTCATACCTGGCCAGCAGTTTTCCAGTTTGGCAGAAATGTAGCACCAACATCAGCTGACTGCCAGCAGCTTTACCTCTGAAACCCCTACGTGCTGGAGCTCTGCATCAGCCAAGCTGCAAAAGCTGCTCCCCTCCTTCACCACATTCTCCTCTACCTCCTTCTTTTAAGTGCCCCTGAATCATACATACAACAAAACAGGCATAAATCTTATTGCCAATGGCTACTTGCCCTTCCCTTGAGAGAAGTATTGAACCTCAAAGCAGCCCTGCAAACACCCACCCTACCATCTTCAGTAAAAATCTTCTCATGCCAGATTATTTGCAGAAGTGGATTGAATGTGGACCTCAGTTTTTGAAATCGCTATCAGACAGTTTTATGACCATTCTCACATCTGTGACTCTTACGTCTCCTTCCCATTCCAAAGCCCACTATTTTCCTTCTGTGACCAATTTTATCACTATAGTTACCCAATGTATGTGTGTATTCTCATTCAGAGATTGTTTTTTTTTTAACATTTGTAGCTTTCTGTATCAGTATTACCGCAATCCCCCTAACCCGAGGCTTGTCTTGAAATTGTAACTGTTAATTCAAGTAAAAAATAAAGTATCATGGGCAGTACATAACTGATTTTCTGGAGCAGAAAAAGAAAAGTGTCCTCAAACCCCACAAATGCCTAGCACCTGTATACCAGCTTGATACTTAAACTGCTTCCTTTCCAGCTGGCAAAAAAACAGCCTTGGCAATCCCATGTTAACATTTTCCCACTCACCATCACTATCTATTTTCTAATGTATTTCAAATGCGCAATGTGACTATAGACTGCGGCACAGTTATTTTACAAGATTGTGTGTTAAAAATACTAACTGGATCCGATTTGCCAAGACATTTTGTTACCTGTCTAGCAAACTAACAAACAAGATTAACAACCCATAAAAATATATCATGTTTGAAAAAACACTAATTAACAGAGGATAAGACATATGATATAAGACACGAACATTTCAAACAGATACTACAGAAAGTGTTAAATGCAAATCTACACACCACATACTGGCCTACACATTGCTGTTTTTAGAATATTCTTCATCATTTACATATGAGTCACTAACTATTTATTGAAGATTATTGAAGTAACTTTTAAATGGTATTCATACAGAGATTAGGGTTAGTATTTTACAACCCAGTTTTCCTCATTAGTTTTATTCAAGAATTGCCCAATCTTAATATTCTTGAAAATACAACTAGTATGTGTTTTGTGGTTTTCCCTGGGAAAAAAAAAATGTACAAATGTACACACTGCAAATTAGAATGCACCCCAGATGAAGAGCTTGCTTAAATTTAGTGTCTGCAGTTTTGTACAAGAAAAAATTCTGTACAAATGTACACAATGGGAAGTGTGCAAACCAAATTACTGACATGTGACAATATACAGCAGGAGCATGATTAGAAAACTGTATCTTTCATCATGAAGTGGCTATGGAAACCGGGCATGCTATAGATGCCCAAAAACTTACTCCTTACACCAAATACTTTGGATGTGCGCAGTATGCCTAGCCCCTCTCCTCTTCCCCGACAGCTATCTGGTCACATTTACCAGCAATACCCTGTTGTCATTTTGACAGACAGTACTGAAAGATCTGATAGACAGGAGCAGAAAGATGTGCTCCTATGTAAACTGAAATCACAGAGGTAACAATGTAATTATTGCTTTACTCTAACTTCATTCATAGCAGATCAAATGGGTGACCTTTGATAAAATAAAATAAACCGTGCTCCTGTTTAACCCCTTATTAACACTTAGTCAAAGTAGTATTAAACCATCATCACAAATAAGAAATTTCCCTTTATATATATCTGTTTAGCCTTTATTTAATTACTTGGATCAGATTTGACCACCCCTGTGTCTCTCTTACAACATTTCTCTGAACTTAAAGAGAAGTGCGGGATTGCTTTTTAAAAAAAAAAAAAAAAAAATCATACTTACCTTGGTGGATAAAGCATCTGTCTGATGCTGCATCTGTCCCCTGTCAGCTGTAAGGGTGAGAACTTTGTGATCACATGACTGCTGACTACCAGTCACATCTGTCTGCTCTGCCCCCCCCCCCCCCACACACACACACACTGACTAGAGTGCTGGGTTGTGGAGGGGGAGGGATGCTTTGTAATATAAATAATTTATTATAATAAAATTACCCAATTAATTTTAGTGTCATTATACACAGGGGAAATGATCAAATAAAACAAGCACTTTTGTGGACAAGGAACACCTTTTTATTTAAAAACTAGCCAAATTAGAAAAAAAAGTGTATTTTTTCTGTTCTGTTACATATTTTGTCTAAAGATTGGTTAGAAAATAAAATATTTTTTTTCAAGGCAATATTGTGCCTGAAAAAAATCAATGTGTACTACTATGTTATCCTAAATAAAGTTATCACTAAATCAATGGGCCTATAGCTGAAAAGTAAAAATTACACATACTGATGCAAGAGATGAACTGGTTAAAATGCAGTCCTTAGCTTCAGTCATAACTATGCCTGAGAGAAGAATCTTGGGAAATGGATGCAATCAGTTTTCTGAATGCAGAAGGAAACATTCCCCTCTCATTCTTCCCAGAGATCATTGATTTCAGGCAGGTGCCAAGGTGAAAGACACCATGGCCAGTGCTATGTATGAGATGACTGGTACAGACACATCCAAGAACATAAAGAATTGTGCAGTGGCACAATACTGCATTATCCTTAGGTCAGCATCCTAGTCCAGGATGTAGCTAGTGATCTTGGATGATGCTTCAACAACAACTGTTCTAGTCTTTTGGTTAGGAAAAAGATGAAGGTATTGTGAAAGGGTACTCTGGTCTCTTTGAAAGGCAATGAAAACGTGCATATGTAACATTTATACTCAAAAGTAAAGTATATGTAAACTTAAAATCTATATTTCAGTGTGTTTGGCCTCATATCTCACCATGCACAGTTTTCTTAAGCAAATCATTTTTGTGAACCTGATGGACTCTGCCAGTTACAGTCCTTCCTGATTCAGACAGACCAGGGTAAGCCACTTCCCTGCAATTAGCATCAATGTGTTATTGATTCTGGGTTAAAGACTGGGTTAATTCAAATCATGGAAAAAGAAATCCAGATGTGTATTTAACATCTGTTCTTATAATTATGATCACTACAGTAGTATCACTATTCCTGTTGGCTAGGTGCTGAAAGTAGAAAGCCACAACTGGAGTGAAGGAGGGAGCCAAGAGGAGGTGCAGGCTGCATTCTCTCTACTCCTCCAGCTCTTCCTTCCTGGCCAACACACCCATGACAATGCTGTTCTCCCACAGCCATGTGAAGAAGTGAGGGCTGCAGGAGCAGAAAAAGCAGTGGAAACAGAACAGGAACACTGTTCCATCCAACACCTTCAATGCTGTTGGAGCCCTATGGAGTCTAGCTGACAGGCACTGTTAGCCTTATATTTGTCCATGGTGTACTATATGTGCACTATAAAACCATTGTTTCACACTAATTACACTTTCCCCACTTCTCACTCTACTCCAATCTCAAACGCCCAAACTTTGGAAAGATTCTAGTTATGGTCATCACATATCTACATACTTTCATTTTGCCTCTGACTGGTCTGACACTGTGCACAATCAGTGCAAGACTGGTGAAGAACACATAGCATGAAGGTCCCACAATGTCATTGTACACTTCTGGGTCCGCATGAAACCCAATTTACAGACCTGGAGCTTTGCAGTGATGCAAAGACAAGCTCAGTGGCAGCTATGAATGGTGTTCTAGCTACAGAAATGATAGGGCACTCATATTAGAGAGAAAGAGGGCAAAGTTTGGCATTCTAGCCTAGGGTACAGGATGACTTTGTTCTGGCACTGGTTGTGAAATAGCTTAAACCCTAGGTAATCTTGTCCATTCTAGTTTTCCTGCTCTGTATAAACAGTGGTGTTCTTATAACATTAACAGGGGGCAGGGAATTCTGATAAGACAATGGCAGCCCCCAGGCTCCCTTAGGTTTATGCATTGGGCAAACCATATATATCTCTTTCTGAAAATTTTCTGTCCACAGACTGCACATATACCAGCCTGTTTTGTTAAAATAATATTTCTAAGAGAAGGCAGCACTGGATAGGCATACTGAGTAGGGGGTCTATCTACTGTATCTTTCAGCAGCTTTTAACTACTTGCTGACCTTTGGACACAGCTGATCACATGTCACTGTAAAGGGCCAATCACAGCGACCGTTTACCATTTACCATGCCCGCCTCCAGGACTTCTCCAGGGTGTCACCCTTCCTCTGGAACGCCCTGCCCCAACCCATCAGATTATCACCTACTCTCCTCTCCTTTAGGCACACCCTGAAAACCCATCTCTTCAGGGAAGCCTACCCCACCCCCTGCTAACTTGCCGACCTCCTCCACTCTTCCTACCACTCCATCCCCCACAGCTATCTCCTGCTATGCCACCATCCCCTCCCCTCCTAGATTGTAAACTCAAAAGAGCAAGGCCCTCAATCCCCTCATGTTTTGCATTGTATTGTTATTGTTCTGTCCCCTTTGTAATGTACAGCGCTGAGCGAACTATTGGGGCTTTATAAATACTGTATAATAATAATAATAATAATAAGCTGCATCCAATGGCAACTGATCACAATGTTAACACACTTGCCGGTTATCAGCAGCACTTTCCTCATGCTGTCCCAGCATGAGGAAATTACTGCCAATAACTGGCCAGTGTGAAAGGAGACATCTACACTGATAATCAGGGTACTGCCTTGATTCTCAGTACAGCCCCAACAGTGCCCATCAGTGCTGCCTATCATTGCCAATGAGTGCCCAGAAGTGCTGCCAATCAGTGCCCATCAGTGCTGCCAGTCAGTGCCCATCAATTCTGCCACCTATCAGTGTCCTTCAGTGCTGCCTATTAGTGCCTATCAGTGCCTCCTCATCCATTCCCATCAGTGCCGTCTCATCAGTACAGCCTATCAGTGCATATCAGTGCTGTTCATCAGTGCCGCCTCATCAGTGCTGTCTATCAGTGACCATAAGTGCAGCCTCATCTGCGCAGATCAGTGAAGGAGAAAAATTACCTGTTTACAAAATTTTATAATAGAAACAAAGAAAAACATTTTTTTGTTTGTTTAGCAAAAAATCAAATGATTAAATACCACAAAAAGTTATATCCATCTCAAAGCTCTAGCCACCTTAATTCTGGACATCATCCTAACTGATTTGGGAACAGAAGGATACACCCCTCATTTCCAATCTCTTTGCCCACCAAAGATTGGTCCCTTTCAACATACTTCAACAGAAATAGTCACTATCTTCCAAAAATGAATTTACTTATCTTAGAATGGTACATTGTCTGAAATCTAACAATATCCCACACTACACCACCCTCCCAGCTCCAATTTACCAGTATCTAACTAAGACCCAATACCCAGGTAAAGGTATATCCCTCTTCTACGCCCTCATAATAGAAGCCAATCACAAGTTTAAAACAACATCATTGTCCAACTGGGAAAACACACTATCTCATACAATCTCTGACCAAACTTGGCAGAGAACCTTTACCTTGACTTACAAGGCATCCTGTTGTGCTACACACTGGGAATCCTACATCAAACCTTTACACCAATGGTATCTAACCCCATTCAAACTTAATAAAATATACCCAACAACTTCACCACAGTGCTGGAGACAATGTGGAGAAGTTGGGTCTCTATACCACATTATGTGGTCATGCATGTGCATTAGATCCTTTTAGAATAATATATTCAAACTAATATCAGAAATTTCAGGCACTACAACCCCTCCAAACCGTGACCTAGCGATCACATTGGTATTGACAAATTCTCCCCAGAATCACGCACAATAATAATCCACCTCCTTCATGCAGCCAAGAGCAATATTACTGGCCTACGGAAAACTATAGATTCCCCCCTCTAACTAAAGTAGTGACCACTCTAAATTTTTAATGTGATATGGAAAGGAGATTCTCCCTATCCCATTCATAATATCAAACATTTTACAAAGCCTGGCACCTATGGGCACTACACCTTAAATGTTCAATTAAAGTTTGATAGCACTTACCTTTTTGAAGAACAATATTCAGTATAATGATATAAAGTTGCTAACTTGATTGGTTTTCACTACTGTTTAACATTACAAACTGTGACTACTGTTTCCCCCCCCCCCTTTTTCCTCTCTTTTTTTTCTATTTCCCCCTACATCCCCCCCCCCCACACCATACCCCTCCACTCCCCCCCCCTTGGGTTCATATAGCAATAACTATTACCATACCTGTACGCCTTTCTTATTTGTGCGTATGTTTATGCATATTTTATTGTAAACCTGAGGATGTCCAGGTTCTGTGTACCTTGTTTTCCTTGTTTATTTAAAACAATAAAAAAAAGAGTTGAATATAAATACAACCAAAAGAAAGCTCTATTTTTGTGAAAAATTATAAAATTTTTACATGGGTACAGTGGAGCATTACTGCACAATTGTCATTCAAACTGCAACAGTATTGAAAGCTGAAAATTGTCCTGGGCAAGAAGGGGGTAAAAGTGCCCGGTAGGCAAGTGATTAAGCTACCAGCCCCTATTAGGCAAACTAAAACTAAGGGATGATCAGTGACTTTTCTGTCAAAACTTTTTACTGATTTTAATATTTTTAACATACAGAAACATAAGAGGCATTGTGAGAGCAATGCTATCTTTTCAAAGCGTTGAAGGCAAAAACAGTACAGGTGATGCAATTTTCAATTTGTTCAGGAGAGTTACTGAATCATCATACAAATATGGTAGATCAGTAGACACACAAATCGTGAAATAGAAGTAAAGGTGGGAAGGGAAATAAAAGAAAGCAATAGTAAAGTGACAAGGAAAGGAGAAAGGTGTAGGGTAGGGAATAGGGAAAAAGACAGCGCCAATAATTGAGCAACATTGGACCTGCACCCCACTGGAAAGTCAAGAGGATTAGATCAAATCTTGCAGTAAAAAAATGTGTCCATGGGTGGAAAGAAATTTTTCCATTATATCATGAAGTTTTTCCTCTATTTTGTTGTGGAAAATAACAGAGTTGATTCTGGATTTGGTTTCTCCAAAGAAGTGTGTTTTTTCCAGGTCTTAGCAATTGTCTTTTTAGCTGCTGTAAAAACTGCAATATTGTAAAGCTGTGTTCAGAAATGCCTGGAGGTTTTACATTTAGAGGGCTAGGGCTAAGAAAGGAACTGGGGAATCCACAAATTTGGAAATCAACTGGAAAGCATCTTTCCTGCTCTTGTGCTTTACAAGGCAAGGCAGGTCCACCACGCATGAAGAAAGGTCCCCACTTGGCCACACCCCCAAAAACACTGAGTAGACTAGTCCTGAACATAGTGAGCCATACAAGAAGGAACTAGGTATGTCTTCTCAGGACCTTAAAGTTGTCCTCGACCACGAAAACATTAGTGGAACAGGATTAAAAAGTCTCCCGTGTTTGACTCCAGTTGTGTATATCCAAGTCTAGTCTGATGACCATTTTTGACTGTAAGAGGAGAGTTGTTGGGAAGAGGATGACTGTAGCATAAAATATAAAAGAGAAATCAGACCTGGTGCATGTGGATCTCATTTGGATTCAAAAGTGATACGTATCCTGAGACCATGTACGTAACCAATGTTAGATTGTAGAAAATGCTTAATTTGCAGGTAAAGAGTTCTCATTGTGGGAATTCCTTCTCTTGTTGTAAGAGCAAGAACCGTTTAACCCCATCTTTAGTAAATGTATGTCTTACCAGAGTAAGATTCCTGATAATGCATTATTTAAAGAACAAAGGCATAGAAAGGCTTAAAGGAAACACGGGGTTATTAGTGAAAGCTATGAGGGGCTTGTTGGGTGACTGAAGAGTAGCAGAATATTTACCTGCATCCCAAACCTTTAATTCATAATAGAATTTCATAATAGAGTTAAAAAAGGTGGCTTCTGTGTGAAGGATAAAGCCAAACGACATTGCTGACCCTAATGGGGTCACAGTCTATGGCTTCAAGGGTCACCCAAATGAGGGTTTCAGACTAAGCATAGAATTTAGCTTTAGCAAGTTGAGCTGCTTGAAAACATTTCAAAAGATGCAGTAAACTGAGACCTCCTAAAAGTTTTCTCTCAGTGAAAATCAATCTACTTAGGTGAGGTTTAATGTAGTGTCATACTAAGGAGGTTGTTTGGCATTGTAAAGAGCCAGGTATGGAGGAGGGAACGGACACTGGCAGGACTCGAAAGTAATAGAATATCTTGGAGAGATATGTCATTTTGATAGCTGCCACTCTACCAAGCCGAGATATTGGATGATATCCCATTCAGCCAGGAGAGATTTTAGTTTGCATAACAAATGGAAGATATTTGACCTTATAAAGCCCATCGTAAGTCAGGTGGACACCCAAATAAGCAAGTTGTTTGTTATTGCAAGTTAAGGGTATTTTCAGTCTGGAAGAGTGACATTTTTGGGAGAATGAGATCCGATGCCTTTGATTTGGTTTCATTGACCACACACAAAAAAGATATGAGTGTCTTTCAAAATATACAATTGTCATCTTTTATGCATATTTGATACTCAATATATTTATTTAAACCTACATACACAGTATACTACACCATCCAGCTACAGCAGCTTTCAGCCTCTCAGAGTTTTACAGGCTGCCAGCAGCAGGACTGGATGCTGCATCTGTGCCTTCCATCCATACAAAATCACAGTCCCATGCACAGTAGCTAAATGCATGAAATGCATGAGGACATAGACATGGATAGCAGCAGGGATAGCTAGTATCTTTGAATGAAATAAATCTAACATAAACATAAATACATGTACAGAGAAATCTAAAGCTGAAAGAGGAAAAAGGAAAAAAAAAAAACCTGTCATCTAGTGGAAAACACTATTAAGACAGTAAACAAATTATTTTGACCAACTGCTACTGACAGAACCATAAATGGTCATCTGAGGTTTTTACACAATTTAATGTGCCATCCAATCACTTAAGCAGTTCGACATATGACATTTTATTTTAGAATGTAAGTCTTGGCAGTCCACAGCAGCATGCAAACAAACCACAATATTAATTACACAGTTCAGTCCAATATTACACTGTTCAGAGTCAGGCCATCCAAAACTGTTATTTAAATTAAACTTGACATGAAAGAAACTTGAAAGTTCTTATTCTGGCCTCTCCTGACAATGCTAGTTGCCTGACTGTCATGTTGACATATTTTGCTTTACTACTCTGACTTTAGTGCTGTGTTAAACTAGCAACATTGTAGTAAAGATTTTTTAGGAAATGCTGAAAAATATTTAAAGCGGTAGTAAACCACAAAAAATAGATCTAAATAATGTTCTCCCTGCAAGGTAAGAGCATAATGTGCTATTATGCATTGCACATTATGAAAGACTTACCTGAAAACAAAGAACTCCAGCAGAGAGCAATCATGGCTCCTGAGGATTCCATCATAACCAGGTCTTCCTTTCGGGTTCATGGGCTGCGGCCATTTGACTGGCCGAGCCACAATGACGTAATTCTTGCACATGCGTGCAGGAGTCTCAGCCACGGCATGGCTCTCTCAATGGATGGCATGCCACAACATTACTGATGCTGATAAAGTAAACACCTTCTAAACAGTGCACGTTTAAGAGATATTTACAGTACCTACAGGTAAGCCTTATTAAAGGCTTACCTGTAGAAAAAACGACTTTACTTCCACTTTAACAACTCAGAGACCAAGCAAAAAATTAATATAATCATTGTAATGCAGACCTTTAATTTATTGGAGTTGTTTTTCCTATCAACAAGGATGATAAGTATGAACAATTTTCTAGCACCTAAATACCACTTACTTTGACTTTCTTGATCTGTATAGTAATCTTGAGTGAGTGTGCAAGACAACCAGTCAAATAGCATTTTCATGGAGAATGCATTGGGAACTAGCACTGTGAACTTTACCTAATAATTTGCATTGAACATGTTACTTCAGTTTTTACTTGCATGTTCTTTTATTGATGATCTCTGGAAGTGTCAGATGGGATGGACTAATACATAGGGCATGGTACTGGCAAAAGGTATACAGTCTTTTTGGTGTGAACTAGAAAATTTATAGGGAGATCATCAATGGCAGCTCCCATATTTCCCCATAGCAGGTTTATTTTAATATTCACCTAGTAGGTGATTAAGCCAACCTGTATCCTTTTGCAACTACCTCATCAGTTTTGGGTGGACTGAGCCTTTAAAATTATTTGCAAACCAACTTTAGAATGCTACTTTGATTATATTTATTTACTGCTTTAAAAGTAAAGCACTCAGAAAAAGCCATTAGTTTATGAATCAATTTAGCCTGAGTGATTGGTACATAGTGCATAAACAGATGTACAGTACCAGATCATGACAAAGAGCCATATGTGAAAGCACATTGTGTTAATAGAACAGAAACACTGCAGGCAGAATATCTTTACCAGGTGGTAAACAGGGATCATCACAGTACTGGGAATACTGGTCTATTGATGATGATGACAGGAGCATTCATGAAGATGATAATGGAAAAATAAAGGAAACATGTTAGCACTTTGCTGCAAAATCTTCAGCTAGACGTACTATAGAGAAGCAACAGAGAAGCATATCTATATGTCAAGCTAATGTACATCTTCCATTAAACCAAGCTACTTGCTAGCTTGGAATTGTGGGAGATGTAGCTCAGAGCAGCTTAAGATGAGGTGTAATAAATGCCATGCATTATTGCAGTGGACATTGCATTCCATTTGATAAGTAAATACAAATAACGGCCATACAAATGCAAATTACAAATCATAATTCAGAAGAAAACCTCATGACACTTCATAATCTAGTAACAAAATGTTGTAGTTATTTATAAATCTAAAGCATTGGAAAATTGAGTTGTTGGTCAATCATTTTAAAAGTAACAGTTGAAGTGTATATACTGTATAGCCACAACATATATTTTCAGTTTTGGATGAAGTATAGTAGGTTAAAACTCCTGCAGATTATGGTTTGCTAAGTGAGAACATTTTTCTTTACTTGTCATTGGTGACAATCACATTTGACCTATTTTTTGTGACTATAGTCACCAGGACAAATAAAAAGGGTAAATCTGTCCAACGCAGACAGAGACAGCAATGTAAAGGTGAAAAGAGTTCTAAAAGAGTTCCACACTCTAACCAAAATTAAAAGAAAACTGTTATAGCTACACATAACATAATCTGATAAGATAGTTTGGACAGGTCTTTCTTCCCCTCTACTTTTATTGAACATTAAATAACTCTAATACAAACATAAAAAATAAATAATGTTAATATATATATATATATATATATATTTATATATATATAAAGAGAGAGAGATACTAAAACTGGTGCACTAAGAATCTGGTGCAGCTGCACATGGTATCCAATCAGCATCTGACTACACATTGTTCAATGAACCTTTGGAAATAAAACCTGGAAGCTGATTGGTTGCTATGCTAATTGCACCAGATTATGCACTCTCCAGTTTTAATAAATAAACCTCAAGGTGTACTAGTTACACAATGTAAAGTAACTTACCCTTTGTGTTGCCTTTAGATTAAAATCTATAAAATTGAGCCCAGCCTTCTATAGTGATAGGGTTAGACTGTCATGGAATGACATATAATAAATATTTATTTATATTGTTTAGCACAGCTACGGTGGAAGTGCACCATGCACATTAAACACGGTTGATGGGTAACGTGTTAAATGGTTAATACTTTATATCTTGCCTTCTTTCCAGCAGACTGTAATTTAATTAAGGTTTTCTTAGAGCCATCATTTGAAGAGAATAGGTTAACAAATAGTAGATAAGCCTAAAAATGTGCAATTTGTTCATCAAAAAATGCTTGCTGGAAACAAAAAGACCGAAAACTAAAACAATCAGTGGTAGCTGACAGAACAAAACTGAATTGGTTCAACTGATACCTTTGTGTGCTATTGAAATTAAATAAATGGAATGTGAGGCATGTGCACAACAAGCTCTGCAATTCCTTGGCACCAGCAACATCATAAGGTCAAATCCCTTATCCAAAACACTTACTACCTGTTGGAACACTTAAGTCATGTCTAGCTGACTATAAATGCTGCAACGCTGTTTAAGAGATATAAAATACTTCTAATTCAAATGGGACATCTTGCTTTAGGTTGCTTCTGTGATATATTTTTTATCGATTTGCGATCCTTGTGGATTTGATCCTTATGGGCATCTTTCGCTATAGCTGTGCCAATAGGTATTTAGCTTATGATTGCCTGCATCTACAACTTGGTTATGCTGTTCAACATTGTTTTTTGCATAGGGATGATTGGCACTGAAAAATACTTTTTATCATATGCTTTTATTGAGAACATTGCAGCTATATTTTGTCTGTATAAGAGCATACAGGCTGAAAGGTGAATCAAATTTCCTCATGATGGCCAAATGCCTCTGTTCCATGAAAACAGTGGTCTTGCTGAAGTGACAGCATGACCATATGATACCCCCTGCTTATATACTGTATGTGAAGAACTTGTTCAATGCACACACCTTTATGCAGGAACTTATAATTTACTTTGTATGACTAAATAGATATTTATCTCTTAAGGGTGGCTGTCTTGAACAAGAAAATGTTATCTACTGTAGTACACAGTGCCTAGACACATGAGGATCGATTTTATATCATTTCATTATCAAGTCAAAATTATTTCAGAACCTCGCAACCTGCGTCTCCATATGCCTCTCCACAAGCTTTCAACAATATAAGCATCTATGGTATAATCTACATGACTAGACTAGGAAGCAGCAAAAGTGCCTATTCCTCAGTGACTGAATTATAGAGAATGCCACAAGTCAGTCTATAGGTGTGAAAAATAAATGTGTGCTGCATATATGTGTACACGAGGAGATTATTATGAAATTTGAAAATTAACTAAGGAAGCATAATCTGTTATTAACATACTTGCAGATATTGGTAAAGCAAGTGTTATTAGAGATGCCCACCATGAAAGTGAGCATGATGAGAGCTGCATGCAGCCTTATGTATATGCTCAAATCTTACAGGTCGCACAAATTACCTTAACTTTTACAGGTTCAAAATGTGTAAAGAACACATAGAAAAATTGATTTGTTGGACAAGCCCTGATCCTTTACCTTGACACACATAATGCTCCCCTATACTACATTGCCACCAATATTTAAATTGTGCAAACATGTTGAGTTAAGTCAAGGGGTAATTCACAAAGTTTATTTTAAATCACAATCTTTTTATTAAGGTTGCATGTTAGAAATGCCCCACAATGGGGGACTGTGAGCAGTTACACACCAACAAATAACACTGTACAATAGTATGCACCAAAATATAACATTCCACGGAAGAGCATTGAACCACAAGTTACATAATTACATAGTTAGTCTGTTGAAAAAAGACACAAGTCCATCTAGTTCAACCAATATAAAACACACACACACACATAGAAAACCTCTATATACACAACCGTATAACCAGTCGTTCCAGTTAGTTCATGGTGTCAAGGAAAGGCCAAAATACAAGACAATATACAAAACTGTTGCTATTAAAGTGAAATGATAAACAACATGGTCTGTGTTGTCAGTACATATCAGGTGCCTGTGCCTACTCAATGAAACAATTTGTGTTAATTGCATAGTTGCCATATGAAGCAAAGGAAGGGAAAGAAAGGAGGGAAAATGGGCAGGGAGGGGGAAGAAAGCTGGTGGTAGAGAAGAGAAAGTACTGAAAGCAATTGGATTAAGAGGAAAAATGAATGGTGTATGTAGAGCCATGCTAGTTTACAGATAACTACTGAATCCAAATATGTCATGTTTTGTCAAATGTTCATTGGGTACAAGAGAGTTTGTTATTAATTATGATCCAATTTAATTGATGTAGTCAAACACTACCACTCACTGGTTCCAGCTCCAAGCTATTGCAGTTATGCCCTCTAAAATTATAAAAGATATTACATTTTCTCAAAATTCAGGGAATATATCCACCTATTTTCTAAAATAGTGATATTTCTGATGTTCTCTGAATTTTAACCAATGTTACTGAGTATTTAAAATTAAAGAGTCTAATCCAAAATCTGGCTACTTTAGGACACTGCCACCAAACATGAAACATGGTGCCTACTCAGCCACAACCACAGAAACAGCGAGATGATGCTTGTGGACACATTTTAGCCACCGTAATGGAGACCATGTGGCACCTCAAAAACATATTTTAAGTTTTTTTTGTGTGAAGAGTTAGAACCTCAGAGAGTTGTTAAATAATGTCAGTGTTCCCTGTGTGGATATATCCCTCCCACTACCTGGCAGAAAGTAGGTGGAAATAACTACAATGTGATACAACCAGCAATAAATAAAAAGTAAAAATAATTTTGTTGGGAGACTTTCCTCCAATTCCTATTCTCTCTGACAACCATAAACTAGATAAGACATAAGGGATAGTCTTAGTCACAGAAAGCAAAGGGTTTTTAACCCTTTTCCACTGAATCTAGAAACAATTTTGGCTGAAACTAGGCTCCAATCAACTCTGCCGCCAGTCTGACAAATCCTCAGAAACTTCAGAAATAGGTTGCAGGAAAGAAAGGCTATCCATAAATAGAAAATTACAGTTATTTAAAATATTCAAGGTTGCCAGTTATTCTCAAAGGAATTCTAATAACAAATAATTACACGCAGACCATTTCAGAGATTTGTATTAAACACTGGTAGCAAGTTTAATGATATAAACAAATGACATTTGTATTTATGTTTGCATTATTTCCATATCTACAGTACTATCAAATTAAAAACGTGGTGTATGGGAAGGAAATCAAATAACGAGAGTCATGTATTTGTAGCAAACAAATGAAAATGAACACTAAATATAAATTTACATTTCATTATCTCCATATGAATAGAGCAATGACAATGCCAGAAACTTTATTACATTTGGTGCTGAAATTAAACCTTCTGTCATTTTTTTAGGGAGACAGAAGTCTTTTTTCCATGAATAGAAGTAATAAACTACAATTCTTCAGCTCAAGGAAAGATAATGTAGATTAATCAGGATATGGATAACAATTGTATTTTCTTAATCTAGTAGTTATTACAGTACTGAAATCAGCTAAAAATATTTTCAACTGTGCATCATTTTTAAGTTAAGTAATATAAAAATATATATTTGGCTTGTTGCTATTTTTACATGCTTCTTAGATATTTGAAAAATATTTAAAAGTTTGTTTTTGATTGTGATCACATAATAATATAGTCAAGGACATCAATTGTTTGACAGTTTTGGTGTTTTGTATGCACTTGTTCATACAGTACATTAAACCTTGCATACATGACTAGTTATATTGTGTAGAATATGGGGGTAGGGGAGGAGAGGATTTTACCTTTTTTCATCTTGTGTTACATCTTAATGCTGCTACAACATATTTACAACCTATCTCTGTCTAAATGCAATGCAGTGCTAACAAGCTACATGTGTGTTTTTCTTTAAAGGAGCCCTTCTATGAACATGGAAGGTACACTTTATTGAAAGCCTCTTATCCCTGAAGGTCAAATTACCTGCAAAGGCAATTTAAAAAAGCATAAAAAAAATACTTGCCTTGGCCCTGGCTTCTGAAGCTTCCAAGTGGTGTGGGTGAAGTCATAGTGCCTCCTGGGATAGTTGGACACTCAAAATCTCACAGAAAGGCATTATATTACATTGTAGGGATGTGTTTGTGTGTGATTTTGATACCCGAAGGGTAAGGGGAGCTATTCACGGCCTCGGCTGTCAATCATCCGGTCCCGGCAGGTGATTACTCGCCGATACTCAGTGATCGAGGAGCATTACCAATGGAGGGAGAGAACAGTATGTAAACAATACAGTTCTCTCCCCTGTCAGCTCCTGTACACTGTTTTGCATGACTCTGCATAGCAGAGCCATGCAAGGCAGTGTGCTTACAGTGAAGCACACACACACAGCAAAACAGCACACAGTTAACCTTTTGATCGCCCCACATGGTAGCCTCCCTGGCGGTATTCGAGTGTAGCTCGGGGTAAAGTTTCAGTACCACAAGCGGTAACCCCAAGCTACACTCGGGCTTACCATGCAGCGTTGCTCCGGGATGTTCTTCTCTTACCTTGTCCTGCGCTCCCGCGATCTCCCTCCTGCAGTGTCCCCTGTATTGTCCTCCGGCGGATGCCAGCATCTGTCTTCTAGGTTCCATCCCCTGCGACATACGGGGACGGAACGATGGGAAATTTGAAAATGACAAAAAGTGACATTCACTAAAATCACATAGTAAAACATTACTGTTTCAAACCATTTCACATACATTTTGTCCCGAGTGCTTTGTCCTGTGCCCTGCCTGCATTTTTACTGTTCTTTCTGCCTGGAAACTGAGAAACGTCCATGGCGTCCAAAAAGCGTCCTTTTAGGTCAAAATCGGTTTTAGACCAGCTAGAGAACAGTGATAGTAAATTAGAACTACTTGCAGAATTGAGTGATAATGATTTGTGGGGAAATTCGTCATCAGACACTGAAAACAATTTTGTGACTTTGCTCAGTGATGTGCGAACTTGGCGCTATATTTCAAATTTCAGTGTTTTTGGTTTGATTATATTATTGAATTAAATTTATTATTATATTATTTTTTATGATTATTTATTAAATTTTTGATTTAATTTATGATTTCGTGTTTCAAGTTTTATCATTCCCGGAATGTTTACTAGACTCTTGTTCGAACAGATTTCAGTGAGTTATTCCTAAAAATTACAGGCCTACAATAAAAAAAAATACATATTTCCATGCAAAAAAATGTATCGCTTTGAGCACAGAAATATGGACATAAGCAGACCGCTAGGGAGGTTAACCTCTTCCTGCCCAGTGCCATTTTTGCAGTGTCAGTGCTTTTTATTAGCACTGATTACAGTGTTGGTGTCACTGGGGATGTCAGTGACACCAAGTCAGTTCCCCTAGTGTTAGAACGCCCGCCGAAATCCTGCTATAAGATTGCTGATTGTAAAAATACAAAATTTAAAAAAATCTCAGTATATATATACACTGCTATTTGTAAATGCTATAACTTTCACATAAACCAATTATTTACACGTATTGGGATTTTTTTTTTAGCAAAGACGTAGCAGAATACATTTTTGGCCTAAAATTATGATGACATTTTAAATTTTTTTTTACTGGACATGTTTAATAGCTAAAAAGTCAAAAATATAGTTTTTTTTTCTCAAAATTTTAGTTTTTTTTATAGCTCAAAAAATAGAAAAAAACACACGGGCGATTAAATACCATAGAAAGAAAGTTCTATTTGTGGGAAAAAAGGTCATAAATATCATTGGGATGCAGCGTTGCATGACCGCACAATTGTCAGTTAAAGTAACTCAGTGCCGTAATGCAAAAAATGGCCTGGTTAGGAATGGGGGGGGGGGAGTAAATCCTCTGGAGGGCAAGTGGTTAAATCAGTATACCCTGCTGTTATTATCATTAAATCTAATCATTAAAATAAAAATAAGCTTTAGAAATGATATCATGTTAAAAGTGTAAATGGGATTTAGTGGTTGGATTTACATCTACTTTAACCGCTAGCCTACAGGGCACTTATACCCCCTTCCTGCCCAGGCCAATTTCCAGCTTTCAGCACTGTCACACTTTGAGTGACAATTGCGCGGTCATGCAACACTGTACCAATATGAAATGTTTATCTTTTTTTGTGACTAATAGAGCTTTATTATGGTGGTATTTAATCTCCTCTGGGTTTATTTTTTCTTAAACCAAAAACCACTGAAAATTTTGTAAAAAAAAAAAATTTTGTTTTTGTTATAAAATTTTGTAAGTGATTTTTCTCCTTCACTGATGTGCGCTAATGAGGCTGCAGTGATGGGCACTGATATACTGCACTGATGGACACTGATAGGTGGCACTGATGGGCATTGACAGGCATCACTGATGGGCACTGAAAGGCAGCACTGCTGCATGGTACTGATATATGGCATTGATATGTGGCACTGACTGGCACTGATAGGCGGCACTGATGGGTGACTCTGAAAGGCAACTCAGATGGGCACTGGTATGTGGTATTGATGTGCACTGGTAGGCACTGATATGTGGCATTGATGGGCACTGGCACGAGGCACTGATGAGCACTGAGAGCTGGCACTGATGGACACTGACAGGTGGCACTGCTGGGGCTACGCTGATCATCAGGGCATACTGATCATCAGTGCCCTGATGATCAGTGTACATGTCCCCTCCGCGGAAAGCCGATTACCGGCTCTCCTCTCCTCTCGAGCTGTCAGCGTGACAGCTCGAGAGGAGAGAAATGCCAATAACCGGCATTTCCCTGTTTACATGTGATCAGCTGTGATTGGACACAACTGATCACATGACCGAGCCGACATCTTTGGCTCTTTCCGTGATCGGTAATACGCTGTGTCAGAGGGACAGAGTGCACCGCCGATCACCGTGCTGCGTGCTCCCTGAGCCGCGCATGCGCGGTGAGAATGGGAGGATGTCATATGACGTCCTTCCAGAACGAGAGAAGCACCTTGCGTCCGTCATTTTACTATATGGCAGGTGGTTAACAAACTATGCTTGAGTTCTTTGAAATATAGTACTAGGGTGCATTTCCGTATGTTCACTGTTTGTGTGCACAACCAGTTTTTTAGATTATAATGTTTAACTTGTGTTTATTAGAGAGCATTAAACTGTTGTTGCTGACAGTCTTTTTCAGCACTGTCTTTTTGCATCATGTGATCAATAAAATGTAAAAACACTATGCACCCATAACACTGCACACCCGGCCTTCTTCAAATCCCTGGATACCCACAAAATGTTTTTCTTGGTTAAACATATGTAAAATAAATGTAATCATTTTATCAGTAACAGTACTTTTTGTTGGTAGTCCTTGATGATCCATGTCTGATTTGTCTTATTAAATGTCATCTCTCAATTACAAACACCCCCCCTCGGTGCTCTGAAGGCCCTTCCTGACAAGATAAGTGCATCAGGCCAGGCTAGCAGTCAGTACCTTAAGTGCATATTGGGCCACCTCCAGATAGTGGTACATCTTTGACACTTAACAGTCCATTGGAATGTTTGCAAGTGTTCTAGTTACAGACTTATCATCCCTGCCCTTGTTTGCTTTACCTGGACATGGGCAAGTTATGAGGAAAACAATGTTAAAACGTTTTAATTAAAAAAAAAAAATTGTGACGGTGGGTAGGAAAATGTTAATGTCTCATTGCCAAGTTGTCAGGGAAATTACATGCACGTCATGCACAAAGATCTGTGCACACTCATAATTCTTGAGTGATAACTAGATGTGCCCTAACTCACGCACATTAGTATAAGCGTGACTACTTGGCGCTCATGTGCCTATTTAAAGTGGCTCCAGACACCAGAGGATTGCTGCGTGGTTGTCAGCTTCTACCATTTATGACCTGATCCTATATTACATGGCTTGTCTTAACCCTGCTTGTTCCTGATACCTTGTTGATGATTCTGGCTTGTGACCGGACCCTGCCTTCTGCTTGCTGTTTTGGTACCTTCTCTGCTCGTCCGATACGGACCTCAGCCTGGCTCTGACTCTGTTTTGGTTCCTGATTCTGCACCATTGCTGCCCAGCTGATACCAACTCTTGCCTGCCTGACCACCTGAGATCCTGCATCTGCCTGCTTGCTAGCCTGCTTGCTGCCTGCTACAGTGCCTCCTACATCTGCCTGCTTGACAAACTGCCTGATGCCTGCAGTTCTGCACCTGCTGTGCCTTTGCATCAGCCAGCTCACCATTCCGCCTACGGCTCCAATCCTGCTGCAATGTTCTTCCGGCCAGGATCTCCTACAAGGAACCATGCCTCTCCATGCCCTGTTATATCTGGTCACCACCTCCAGGAGAAACAGGACAGGAGATGTAAGGGAAATCCCTCTCATCAGCTTGGCCACAACCAGATACATGACACAAGGCCATGAACTAGAGAAAGGGGGTTGTTTTCACCCGCTGGTATGGAAGGTGGCATACAGGCACTGGGCATATGAAGAGTTGAGACTTTTTTTCTTCTGCTTCAGCAAAAACCAGGCATGGGAAAGTTATTAGTGATGGTGGGGTGGGTATTGGCAAAACTGCTTTGAATTTTAAGGCTTCACTACAGCAAATGGTGAGCAGTCTATGTACTGTATGTAGGATTGTAAGATGAATTGTGTTGCTTCTGTCTTCCCTTTTCTCCTTGTACCGGGAGAAAGAATAACAGGAAAAGGCTGCGGAACAAGTGGGATTGAAATGAGTCTTCATGCAAATGTGGTGACACCACAAATTCCAATTTGGTCCCACCTGCCAGCTGCCATTATTTGTATCCAGTTTGCTACAGTATGCATGCTAGCCAGTGTTTGATTGACCAGGGCAGGGATGACTTTATGGAGAAAAACTAAATGAGAGAAGAGAGTCTCTCCTCTTGCCATTATCAAATAGAAGTACGAGGTAGGAAGAAATAAAGGAGGAAGGGAAGGAGGACTAGAAGGAAGAGGGGGTGGAGGAGGGGAACAATAAAGAGGAGGAGGGAGGGGTCACATTAGCAAGGCAATCTATATCTATTACATCCATGTAGCAGCACCTTCAATGCCCCTTTTAGCAATTTCTGACCTTTTTTTGGATGGTCCTGATTTGGGGAAGGACAGGCAGTCTATTGCTGTGGGATTATATACAAAATTGTTGTTGTTGCTTGACCGTTCCCCAAACAAAGTAATTCATGTCTCTATTGACTATTGCCTGCCTTTCTCCCTAAATTATGGAAGAACAGGCATATATCAATAAACTATTCATTTCAGCCAAGCTTGGTTGTGTACAAAAAGCTGAAAAAAATGCTTTAGGTAGTAGGATTGCTTTCACCCCATTATTTTTTTTCTTAGATTTTATTCATTTTATATTATAAATACAACACTTTTCCAAATGATAAAATCACCCAATTTCCATAACAAATTTTACATAATCCCTCCCCCTCTCTCCTACCCTCCCCCCAACCAGTCACCTCCTACTATTTCCTCTTTCTTCATGTTTCTCTATTTTACTCCTAACATCTTTCTACATCACTCCACTCTCCTTCACTACCTACCAAAAACTAAAAGAACCATCATTCCTATCTTGTCTCTACCCTTCCTTTACACTCCAATCAGTTCTAAATATCTCTTGGATGTTTTATAGTCCTTCTATCTATCCCAAATTTTCTTCCATTTTTTGATTTTATCCTCTCCAATATGATATAGTTCCTCCATCCTGTATATACACTCCACTCTTTATCTAAACTTTTATTTTCAGGGTTTCCTGAATCTGCCAGATTTTAGGCATAAATCCTTTTGCCGCGTTTAAGTAAAATATCATCATGTTCTTTTATTGTTTCAACGTGAAATCGGAATTAGAAAACAAAGAGACCGAAGGATCCTTCAATATACTAATCCCCATTATATCCTGTATTTGTTGTATTATTCCCTGACAAAATTCCTGTATTTTGGGACAATCCCACCATCTATGTGCCAATGTTCCTTTCATCCCACACCCCCTCCAACATAAAGTGAGCTCTCTGGTCATTGATTGTGTGCCACACTAGGTGTAATATACCATCTTACTAAGCATTTATAATTAATTTCTACTGTATTCATATCCACCACACCATGTGTTAAATTAAAGATTTTCTTTTATTTTTTTTGTTCATTTAATTTTGTTCCAAGCTCCTGTTCCCACTTTTCCCAAAAACGGTGGAGAGACAGATCCAGGTATGCCAGTAAGGATCTTATATATGCAGGAGGTAACATGTTTTCGCATTGTATCCAGACTAAAAAGTTGTTCAAATGGATACGTCTTCCACCGTCCATAGTGGCTGCAGGAGGGCTGCAACAAAATGTCTTAATTGATAAAAATGCCACTCATCCAACATAAAAAAATACTTTTCCTATTTTTTAAATCTAATAAAGTGCACAATTCCCCTTTATCAGTGATATCTTTTAAACTTGCATTTCTATCTTTTATCCAGTTACCTGCAATATTCTCTTCCCCCAGAGGGAAGAATTCTGTTCCCCCCAGTGGTATTAACAGTGAGTTGTACTCCCATCCCTTTGTTTATGAATTCTATCCCATACCCTGAAAACATTCCGTATTAAAGTGCTTGTATTTTCAGAAAAAAAATCTTAACTGTTGTGGAAGTCAGATAATGTTATTTAATTGTGCCTCACTCTGTGTGCTTTCCATCATTACCCAACTTTTCCCCCTTGAATTATATATCCAATCTGCTATTCATGAAATCAACACCGCACAATAATATCTCCTAAAATCCGGTGTATTTAAACCCCCATTAATTCTATCTTTACACAATACCTCGTAGTTAACGCTTGGTTTTTTATCTACCCATATGTTTTTAAGTATCATCTTTTTTATGTTCTCAAAGAATGACGCCGTACATATATTGGGAGCATATGAAATTTGAGAGATTGAGATGATATTTTCCTTAATTCATCCTTTAACTCATTTATTAATGGAATGTAATTTATCTGATATATGTTCTTTTTAGGAAGGGGTTAACTTTACACCTAAGTAACTCAATTCCTTTTCCCTCCATACAAAGGGAAAAGCTTTCTGTAATATCTGTTTTCGGAACATTAATATTTATTATCTCTGACTTCGAGGGGTTTATTTTCAAATTCTCAATAATATTTAAACATTTTCATTAGGTTGGGTAAGGTTACTCTGGGGTTTACAATATAAAATAACATGTCGTCTGCATATGCCGCTACCTTATGTTCCATGTCTTCTATAGAAATTTCCTTTACGTCTATGGACATCCCTGCCTTGTTCCATTGTACATTTTGAAGAACTGTGACAATGAACCATTAACCTTGACCACTGCTGATGAAAAACTATATAAGATTTTTATCAATTGTACCATTTTAGGTCCATTTCTTAATGATTCCAATATATCAATCATAAATCCCCAATCTATGCTATCAAAGGCTTTTTCAGCATTGATTGACAGAACACTGGGTGATTCTCTCTTACTTTTGTGAAGAAGAAACAATGATCTTAATCCATTATCCCTTCCCTCCCTCCCTGGAATAAAGCCCACCTGATCTAAATGTATCCACTCTGACAAACTCTCTTATCCTATTTGATAAAACCTTTGCATATAATTTTGTATCTATATTTAACCTCCCTGGCTGTATGATTATTTCAGATTTTTGGTGCTGAAAGCGGTACCATTATTTTGTATGGAAATATGTATTTTTTTTATTGTAAGCTGTAATTTTTAGGAATAACTCACTGAAATCTGTCTGAACAAGAGTCTAGTAAACATTCCGGGTATGATAAAACTTGAAATACGAAATCATAAATTATAATTTAATAAATAATTGTACAAAGTAATAATATAATAAATGTAATTCAATAATATAACCAAAGCAAAAACACTGAAATTTGAAATATAGCGCCAAGTTCGCACATCGCTGAGCAAAGTCGCAGAATCGTTTTCAGTGTCTGATGACGAATTTCCCCACGAATCAATATCACTCAATTCTGCAAGTGGTTCTGATTTACTATCGCTGTTCTCTATCTGGTCTAAAACTGATTTTGACCTAAAGGGACACTTTTTGGACGCCATGGACTTTTCTAAGTTTCCAGGCAGAAAGAACAGTCAAAATGCAGGCAGGGCACAGGACAAAGCAGTAGGGACAAAATGTATGTGAATTGGTTTGAAACAGCAATGTTTTACTATGTAATATTCGTTTAGAAAAAAATTAAATTTTTTAAAATGTTTAAATTTGCCGCCGGTTCCGGCGCCCGGTATATCCCAAGTTACGGGGACCGGAACACGGAAGCCGGCATCGGCCGGAGGAGATGGCCTGGGACTCTGCAGGGGACACATTGCAGGAGCGAAGGACAAAGTAAGCGCTGCAGGAACTCCCTGAGCAACACCGCATGGTAAGCCCGAGTGTAGCTCGGGGTTACCCTCTTGGTACTGAAATTTTACCCCGAGCTACACTCGGGAATACCGCCAGAGAGGTTAATATGGATATGGGTTTATAACTTGCACATTTGGACAGGTCTTTCCCCTCTTTCGGTATGATTGTAATATATGGCTGCAGCTCCTCTCATTTCCATTCCCTCTCCTAATGCATTCATGTACATACACATCTTAGGCACAAATTGTTCTTTGAATTTTCTATAATATCTCAACGTGTATCCATTTGGTCCAGGGCTCCTTCCTGCAGCTGTACTCTTTAATGCTGCATAATTTCCTCCTGCGATATAGATTTATCTAAGGCTACTAATCTCTCTTCCTCTAGTCTAGGTAGTCCGGCCTCCTTTAAATATACCTGCCTTTTTCCCTTCTTTTGGTTTCTTAGATTTTATTTCATATAATTTATTAGAGTATTTTGAAACGTTTTAGCGATATCAGTGGTTGAATATACCATTTCTCCATTCTCATCTTTAAATTTATCTTTATAATTTATCGATTTCCTTTCCCTTAGCTTTCTCATTAAATATTTTCCTGCTCTTTTCCCCCACTGATATCTCTTTTGCTACCATAGTAAAGACTCTTATTTCATATTCCATTAAATCTTTTAACTCTTCTCTTTTTTAAGTTATTTTCTGTTGTATCTCTATTTCTATTTTCTCCTTATGTAGTTGTTCTAGGTCATGTAGTTCCTCAGTTAATAGTCTTATTTTCTTTCCTCGTTTCTTTTTTTTGGCCCATATTGAAATTAGGATTCCTCTAATGTATATCTTATGTGCTCCCAGATTGTAGCAATGGATACCTCTTCCATCTCATTGAGTGTAAAATATTGCTCTAATTCCTTCTTTATTTTTTTCTCCATCTCAACTTCCTGCATAAGCATCTTGTTTAATCTCCACATGCTACTTCTATTCTATTCCCCTCCCAACCTTAATCAGATTGTGACAGGTGTATGGTCTGATAGTGACATTACCTCAGTTTTGGAATTTACCTGTGTTCTGTCATTATGTAGTCTAATCTTGACTACATCCTGTGCGCTGGAGAAAAGAAGGTATATTCTCTGTCTCTTGGATGTTTTAATTCTCCACAAGTCCATCAGTTGACACTAATGTAGCATTTTTTTAACTGACTTTAGATGTTTACCTCCGTCTCTGTGCCCATGATCCCATGATGAAGTATCCATCCAAGGGTCCATGCAGAAATTAAAATCTCCTGCCACAATCAAATGACCCTTTTTAAAGTCTAAACGTTTTCCCTCCAGATATACCATTGAGTTCTTAGGGCAATAAATGTTTGCTAATGTACATTCTATTCCTTGCAATTTCACTTTCAAAAAAAAAAAAAAAAAAAGGATCTGCTGGATCCACCAATCTATCTTTTATAATAAATCCTACATTTTTTACTAGTGCAATTGCTACCCCTTTTGCACATTTAACTGGTGAGTGCGCATAATACTACATTGGATATTATTTAGCTTAACATTTGTATCCTGCAATAGATGCATCTCTTGCAAAAACACTACATTAATGGAACGTTGAAGAATTTCCCTGAGGATATTTTGCCTTTTAGTCAGAGTGTACAGACCTTTCACATTATATGTCATTAAATTACTCACATTCATTCCTACTACTAACTCTCTCCTCTGTCCGTATAACAACTTAAAGGAGCGCGTATGTGTAAAGTTTGGAACAAGAAAATATCTTCAGAGTGACCTTTACCACCCATCCTCCATCCCCCCAGTTACCCCTCCCCAACTTCCCTCACTCACCCCCCCCCCCCTATTTTTAAAACCCTTTGGCCCATATTCTAGCCCTGGAATCTGGTGTGGTTTAATCCCACTATCGGTCCCCCTCCCATTATGACCATATAAGATATACTTCTTTACATACAATACATTTTTATTATCATTTTTACCAGGAGACAACACTAAAAAGGAGAAGGCTGGATAATCTACAAAGAGCATAATGCTGTACAAAGCTGAATGACAAACACTTACAGGAGGGCAATTTTAATTTTTAATCCTGCATTAGATTACCAGAAAAACCCATTCCTACCTGAAAAACTTTTGTAGTCCACTAAATCAAAAATTACAATGGCCACTGCTGACCAAGTCACAATAAGGGCAACAACAAGAAGCCATGCCGCTGGGGAGCTGAATGTTGTCTTGAGGTCCTGAGAAACTGATTTTGTCATCTTGATTGGTGGTTTGTGAATGGATCCATTTTTGCCATCTAAAACCGTGGTAGTGGTGGTGGATGTTCGACCTACATGACAAATCAACAGTGTTAGCAGCACAGAATGTGACTTGGACAAAGTACAATATTTGAAAAGAAAAATCAGAACCTAAAAATCAGTACACGCTTTGCAAGAACTCATGAAAGGTAATGTTATGTTACACTCGTAAAAAAACCCGCTGTGTTCTTTTCTAGTCTATTCCTGGAAAACCGTTCATTTCCATTACGCTACTCAATGAAGTTTATCCACTATACATACATCAGCCTGGTACTGCTAGCTGCAGAAAGCAGAGGTTCTCTTTTAGAGACAAAAAGGTTAATTTTCTAAGCTGTATGTTAACTGCATTTGCTACTTTTGTGAATAATAAAAACATTTGATTCATGAACATTAATATCATACAGTTATGGATTCTTTTTTGTATGAAATAGATATTTAACTACTTAAAGCCTTTTTTTCTTCTTAAAAAACCGACTTCTTTCTGTGTGAACAGGTAGAGTCAAGAAAGGTTTGTCACCAAGTTGGGAAATTAAATTCTGTATGATAGTCATGTTAACGTATAACTAAAGCAAAACGTTTTTTTTTAAGTTTTGGAAAGAGTGGTGAGATTTCATTTCTGCCTCTTCCCCATTAAAGAAATGCACCCTCTGTATTTGTCCTATTTACCTTTATAACAGAAAATGAAACGTTATAGTAAAAGAACAGCTTAAATGTTTGCCTGTCCCCAGATCAAGAATAGTGGGGAAATCTTCCAATGGGAACACTAGTTCTGGTGACAACCAGGGATTTTCTCACTTTGGAGGAATTTTCTCTCACTTCCTGTTTTGGTTATGAGACAGAACGTGAAGGGAAATCTCCACAATTGGGCACAAAAAAACTGACAGGTGTATAGCCCTCCCTTACTATATCCAAAGTGGAAAAAAAAATGTTGTTTTTCCCTGTGGCTTCATTGGGGAGAGACTTCCTCACGTCCTTTAGCACCTGCACAAGAAATGTTGTGTGTAGTTGTTATCAGGACAGGAAGGCACAGCAATAAAAACACTCAGATCTTTTAACTTTTACCCTCTCTACTTTATTTCTCCCTGTTGGATAGAATTCCAAATCCTGACAGAGGCTCTAGCCTTTCCCCACATTGAGGTCCTGTCTTGGTAATACCATGCAACAAATACTGCCTACTGTAATTGCATTTTCCACTCTAGGTAAAATAGCCAATATAATATTTTTACCCACATGAAGATTTTTCAGTTTATTATTATTTTATGCTCAGTAAAGTTATTATACATAGACTCCAAAGTCAGAAAATACTGCCTCAATGTGTATAGAGGTATCACTGGTGAATTATGAAGGGAAATACCAGGATTCTGATAGATGTAAACTAAGTCCTGCCTTAGTTGGTGTAATTAGTGGATCACATCTGTTATAACCATGACAAAAATTAAAAAAACTGTACTATTTCTTTACAGAAATGTCTTCAGGTTGTCACCTTGCAATGAACTATCCTTTTAAATTTTTTTGACAGTTTTAGAAACACAGATGCAGAATGAAATGTAAAAGGTAATTTTTGAATGCAAAACTACAAAATGACTACTATACAAATTATACATATCATATCTTTCTTTAAGTAAAATAGAGTTTTCCATTAATAATCAAAACCAGTGGCACAGGTAATAAAATTCCATGAGAGGAGCACATAAATTTAGCAACATCAAATGTACATTGTAAATAAATCAATATGAATCTATGAAAGGAACAGACAAGGAACAAATCCCAGTTTCTTTTATCATACGAGTGTCCATAATTTTATTGACATAAGGCAGATCTCAATTAAAATTAAGCGTTCATATCTTGTATAACATATAGCACATCACACTGGTAAAACTGTACCTAATTACTGTCAAGAAAAGTAGGTGATGGCTTATTGTCTAATGTTGAACCATTGACATGTACTATAGGAAATCAAATTTAAATGCCTTTTACTGATATTGCTAGTATGACCCTTATTAATCTTTTTCCACCTACAGTAAATGTCGAGTCATTAGTTAGTAAAAAATAAAGACTACAGCATTATTAAAGTTGTCATGCTTTCTTAGTAATTAATGACCACTGTTCAAAGAAATCAATTCTTTGTGATAAAAAGATAATTCAGCTCACTGACAATATTTTATTGGCTAAAGTAAGTGGTTTCTTTTCACATTTTGAAATGAAAATACAGCTGATAGAACTGAGGATAAATGAAGCACCTAATACCAGTCAATCTTTAGCTACCTTTAACTGGTAATATCTAGTGTATACTAATTTCTGAAAGGAGAGCACCCTTTACCCTCCATAAAGCAACAATATTATTTAATAGATAACCTTTACTGGAACAATGATTTCCATTCTGATTGTTAAAAGAAAGAAGGGCAGGCATGTTACATACATGCCACTAGTATGTGTTTTTTCTTCAACTGTAAATCGGGTTGCACAATATTTAATCAATCACATTAAGAAGTATCAGCTAAATGATACCCATAGCCTACTGCTTCTAAATGCATTTTCTATTGCATCTCTCCAACCATTGGAAGCCTAAACACTGTCCAGAAAAGCGTTCGAACCTAATGAAATTTTGACCGCAAACTTTGAGTCTATCGGACTCGAACTGGTAAATTCAAAAGTGCCCATTTTGAAGGCTTATATGCAAGTTAAATGGCAATAAAAAACATGTTTAAAGGGGCAGTCATTTTTCATTGCTTAATCACTTGCCTACTGAGCACTTTTACCCCCTTCCTGCCCAAACCAATTTTCAGCTTTCAGCGCTGTTGCGCTTTGAATGACGATTGAGTGGTCATGCAACACTGTACTCAAATGAACCTTTTTTTTCATTTTTTTTCACACAAATAGAGTTTTCTTTTGGTAGTATTTAATCACCTCTGGGAGTTTTATTTTTTTCTCTATAAATTAAAAAAGCTAAAATTTTGAATGATAAAAAATCTAAAATGTTTTCTTTGTTTCTATTATAACATTTTGCAAACAGATTTTTTTTCCTTCAGTGATGTGGGTTGATGAAGCTGCACTGATGGGCACTGATAAGTAGCACTGATGGGCACCGATAGGTAGCACTGATGGGCACTGATGGGACGGCATTGATGGGTACTGATAGGCTGCACTGATGAGGTGGCACTGGTGGGCATTGATAAAGAGGCACTGATGATGCTGCACTGATATGTGGCACTGACTGGAAGCAATGACTGGTGGCACTGATGGGCACAGATTGAAAAAAACAAAACAGTGTGCCCCCCCCTTAATCCATACTAGACCCTTTAGGTCTGGTAGGAAGGTTAGGAGGGACCCCACAGTATAAAATGTAAAAATAAAGTAAGTGGGGCTCCCTCTTAAAGCCCTACCAGACCCATTAGGCCTGGTAGGATTTCTAAGGGGAGCCCCACCTCCCAAAAATGGGGGGGGGAGTGCGTGGGGTTCTACCTAAAAGCTATACCAGGCCCTTTAGACCTGGTTGGACTTTTAAGGGGAGCCCCTACCCCTAAAAGTGGGGGGAGAAAGCATGGGGTCCACCCTAAATTTCTACCAGACCCTTGATCCGAGCACAGGCTTGGAAGAGCAAGAAAGGGACAAATAAGCACCCCCCCCTCCCTGTGCCTTACCAGGCCACGTGCCCTTGGCATGGGGACCTGTGGATATCTTTTTATATCCTCTCTCATCTTTACTAAGTTCCATTACCTTCTTACGCAGTTCTTTTCTGCTCTCCATGGCTTAGTATCTAGCCTGCTCAGTGCATCTACGTGAGCATTAAACCCATTGGCTATTTATACACAGACACTAATTGTGATTTCAAAAAGGAGCCAAACAACTATGTATATGATATTAAATGGCTTCATATGATCACTATTCTTAAATGTTTTTGATCATGATCAGTCATATTTTCAATATCAATGCCAAACTTCACAATTGCTGCCAGGGTATGCAAACTTTTGAGCACAACAGTATATATAATGTAATTGTAATATATAAGGGTTGGTCTTCAAATTGAGTGCTCTTCAGGGATTAATACCAATTCCTTCCACTGAACTGGGTGGAGGGATTTATGAAAACTGGATCAAACAGAATCTGGGGCAGCTATGAGTGGCAGCCAATCAGCTTCTATCTTTAGCTTGCTCAGTTAGGCTGTGAAAATAAAAGGTTGAAGCTGACTTGTTGCCATACACAGCTGTTGCAGATTCTAACTACTACAGTTTTCATAAATTCCCCTTAATGTTTTTAGAGCCTTTTGTCCATTTTTATTTACCCAAAACATCAAGGTAACACAGTGTTCTCCCCACACATGGGTTGCTTATCATAACAAAAAAAGTACGTATTTCCACCTCCTGGCTATTTTGTCACACATCTGTTTATTCTTCCTTAAAGTGATTGTTACTTAAAAAAAAAATGTACCTTTTACAAACATGTTATATTTACAGTACCTGCTCTGTGCAATGGTTTTACACAGAGCAGTCTTGATCCTCCTCTATTTGGGTCCTCCGCTGGAGTTCCTGGCACCTCCCCCCCACCAAAGTCCTCATAGCAAACTGCTTGCTCTGGGGACACTCATACGTGCTTGCTTCTGAGCTGGTTCTGTGTGTCTATAAGACATACAGATCATAATTTGGCCCCTCCCCCCACTCCCTCCTCACTGGTTGTGATTGACAGCAGTGGAAGACTCCTTTAATTGCTCATGCTGCTTTATCTGAGTCAATGAGGAAGGAAAGAGCCTTTGCTGTTGTGCATATCTCTGGATCAATATCAGGCTCAGGTAAGTAGGGGGGGGGGCTGCATGCAGAAGGGTAAAGAACCTACTGCCTTAACAGCCACTATAAGAAAAACCTGCCTCACTCTCAGCCTCCCCAAAAAACGGTTCCTTTGGTCACCAGATTGTACCTGTTGTCTGCTCACATACAGACTGCCACTTGCTTGGATCAGATACAACTGTCTGTTCAGACTTGGACTGCTGCTGTTACTTCACAGATTCCAACTATATATATATATATATATATAAAAAATTAAAGGAACACTTTGAAAACTCATCAGATCTCAATGGGGAAAAATATCATGCTGGATATCTATACTGATTTGGAGTGGGAAATGTGTTAGGAACGCAAGGATGCCCCATCATTTGATGGAGATAAAAAATTAGCAACCTATAGAGGACAGAATTCAAACCTTCCCCAAAATCAAAGTGAAAAAAATGACTCAGCAGGATGGTCCATTTTGCTGAAATTTCTTTGCAGCAACTCAAAATGGTACTCAGTAGTTTGTATGGCCTCCACGTGCTTGTATGCATGCCTGACAACGTTGGGGCATGCTCCTAATGAGACAACGGACGGTATCCTGGGGTATTTCCTCCCAGATCTGGACCAGGGCATCACTGAGCTCCTAGACCAGGGGTGGGCAAACTTTTTGACTTGAGGGCCGCAATGGGTTCATATATTGGACCCGGGGGCCGGACCAAGAGTAGATGAATGATGTGTATGTGTCATCCATAGTAAGTATAGTAATATTCCCCCATAGTAAGCATAGTAATTAATCCCCCATATAGTAATTCATCCCCCATAGTAATTTATCCCCCATAGTAATTCATCCCCCATAGTAATTCATCCCCCATATAGTAATTCATCCCCCATAGTAATTCATCCCCCATATAGTAATTCATCCCCCATATAGTAATTCATCCCCCATAGTAATTCATCCCCCCTATAGTAATTCATCCCCCATATAGTAAATTCATCCCCCATATAGTAATTCATCCCCCATATAGTAATTCATCCCCCATATAGTAATTCATCCCCCCTATATTAATTCATCCCCCATATAGTAATTCATCCCACCTATAGTAATTCATCCCCCCTATAGTAATTCATTCCCCATATTAATTCATCCCCCATATTAAGTCCCCAAGTCCCCCCTGTGTCAATTCACTTACCTTTGCTCCGCGCGTTCCTCTCGCCGTATTCCCGCGCTGTTCCGGTGTAGCATGAAAATCTGTCTCCTATGAGGATCTGTCCCCCTCGACGTATCTGCGCATGTGCCAGTTTCAGGCATTAGTAGCCGATCGGCGCAGATACGTCGAGGGGGACAGATTTTCATGCTACACCGGTCTTCACGGCGGACTGTGAGAGGAGCCTAGCTCCGCGGGCCGGATTAAAAGGTCCGCCGGGCCGTATACGGCCCGCGGGCCATAGTTTGCCCATTGCTGTCCTAGACAGTCTGAGGTGCAACCTGGCGGCATTGGATGGACCGAAACATGATATCCCAGAGTGTTCTATTGGATTTAGGTCAGGCGAGCGTGGGGGCCATTCAATGTTATCAATTCCTTCATCCTCCAGGAATTGCCTGCATACTCTTGCCACATGAGGCACGGCATTGTCGTGAACCAGGAGGAACGCCAGGACCCACTGCACCAGCATACGGTCTGAAAATGGGTCCAATTTTATCCTGTGTCAGAAAAGATGACCAGGGAAAATAAATGTGGCCTCCACCTGTAAAACCATTCCTGTTTTGGGGGTCATCTTAATGTTGCCCATCTAGTGCACCTATTTTGAATTTCATTAACACCAAAGCAACTGAAACTGATTAACAACCCCCTCTGCTACTTAACTGACCAGATCAATATCCCATGAGTTTAGTTGACTTGATGCTATACTCCGAATAAAAAGTGTTCCTTTAATTTTTTGAGCAGTGTATTTATATATACAGGGGTTAGACAAAAATATTATATGATTGACAGGTGTGAAAGTGATGATGTTTCACATTGAAAGCAGAAGTACTGTAACATTTGCTCTGACATTACTTCATATTACTATCAGCACTATCAGAATGTTACATCACTTCCGACTTCAAAGCAAAACATGTCATCACTTTCACACCTGCAAACCGTGTAGTATTTCCATTTTTTGTCCAACTCCTGTATATATTTTTTATGGAATATATGAGGACGATGATACACTATGTCACATGTCACAATAAAACGTAGTGTCGTGCAGTTTTGACTCATTTTTCTGAGAATCGCTAATGATCAGTTGCTTGAGAGAAATTGAGTCAAAGCTTTTTTTTTTCTATAGTATGAAGAAGAATGTGTGCATCATTATGATTTTCAACAATACTACTTCTAAAGAACACAACTACACAAGTAATAGGACCAACTTTTAATTTGGAAACCTGGCATTTACAGAATAATAGACAATGTGCAAAAAGTAAACTGAAGTTGAAAGGATATGGCCAAGACATTTCTGTACATTTTACGCAAAAGTAAATCCTATTTTTAAACCCAGCAGCTTGAAGACTGGAACTGCTTTGAGAAGTTGACATTCCATGGGACAAAAGACAGATGGTGGGTTATATTTATCAAATGTTAGGTTGTGTTTGAGGCAGTTCTTTTTGAACACAGCATTCTGCTTTGTGTAGCTGTTTATTAAAAGGACCTAAGTAAAAGTTCACAGATTATCCAGTATCTTTTCTGCTGTTAGACTGAACAGGGAATAATAAAGTCTGTTTGCAGTACATATTTTTGACAAAAAAAAAAAAAGATATTTTGCAGAATAGGCCAATATGACGTACAGTATTTTAGAAATATTTTGCATTATCATGCCAGAAATGTACAATTTCTAATATGCACTTCCCACTGGGGTACACGCAGGAATTAATTTTAGCCAAATGGATATAAAGCAGCTACACTGCCACATGCTCCACAAATTTAATATCTTCAAATCTTATGTCTATTCTTGAAAATTATATAGATGTTATACTTTGTAAGTCATCTTTCTTAATAGCAACTGACATTTTACAGAATAACTACAGATGTTTTACTTTTTTCAACAAAGCATTTCCATTCCATTTATGGTCCTTGAGTTTAATTCTACCTAAGCTTAAAACAATTAAATGGGTTTAAAAAGACAGCTGTTTTGCGGTATGAAACAACCAACAATAGTAACAGGGATGAAAATTAATTCCATCATTTTGTTGTTGTAGACCAAGGATCTTAACCATGGGTGGCAGATTGGTGCGAATGCCTTATTTTTCCATGTGATTCATTTTTCAATAGAAAACTGGTGAAAAATGTTAGTTGTAGATGGACATGTACCCATCAAGGGTGTACAAAAAATGGCCACTGCCCCAGTATATAGCTGGCCTACACAGCAAGGAGCACATGGAAGGGTGACACATGACAAACAACAAAAAAGAAACATTTCCAGCTCAACTTACCAACTATCTTGCAAATAAACTGAATTAAACTGTCTAACAGTATGCATTAAAAACAGGGGTTTAGTTAGCACACATTTGCAAATACATGCATAGGCTACAGAGCCTCGTCACAGCACCCCAGTATTCTGTAGTTCCTAACTCTCCAATTTTAAGAGCCCCCATAGTAGAGGCACATGTATTTACTGGATAGACCAAGCGCAGGTGGACCTGAGAGAGCCCATTCCTCCTTAACCACCTTCCGTCCAGCCGTTGGATATAAACGGCCGGACAGTGGCAGTGCAGGGGCGGGCCTCTCTGCCCCCTGCTTATGCGAGCTCCCTGGGAGCGCGCAGCACTGCAATACAGTGCCCACCGTGTCCTCCAGACACAGTGGAACACCGATTGTTGTACGGGACCTCTGTGCGAGGTCCTGATCATATGATCACTGATCACATGCAGAGTAGTAAGCAAGATGTCACTTCTGACATCATTGCTTACTATGTGTGAAATCTGTGAATGATCACAGAGGTCACATGGTACAAGGTTATTCACAACAGCCTTGTACCATGTGACAAGCTGTGCCCACTCACAGCTCACACAGTATTTCTCAATGGCTGCAAGAATGCAGCCAGAGAGAAGGAGAAATTATTGCTTTTATAGCCTTTATGGGTGTTAAAAAAAAAAAAAAAAAAACTTCATTACCCCCCACAAGTAGTACAATGTCACCATGGTGACACTGTACTACTAGGGTGACAGTATGTAAATAAAAACATAAATAATAATATAAAAAATTAAAATATAAATGTAAGAATAAATTTTTAAAAATTATAATTTTTGGTTAAACTAATTTGGGTTATTTTTTTTTACTAAACATATAACTAAATACATTTTTGTCAAAATTTATGATGAAATATTATTTATTTGCAAAATTTTATAAGAAAAACTTTTCAAACTTTTTGGACTTTATTTACATAGCAAAAAAAATGAAAAATCTCAGTGGTGAATTAATACCACCAAAATAAAGCTTTATCTGTCTCAAAAAAAAATTCTAAAAAATTCATATGGGTGTCATGCATGACTGCGCAATTGTCGTTCAAAGTGTGATAGTGCTAAAAGCTGAAAATTGGCCTGGACAGGAAGGGGGTAAAAGTGTCCGGACTTGAAGTGGTTAAAGGTACAGGAGTGCACTGGACACCCAGCATGTAGCACAATGGCAGCTGAGGTGTCCAGCGCACCCCCTCAACCAACAATTCAACAGTACAACAGATTAATTTGGTTTATTTGCAAGCTGGCTGGCAAGTTAAAGCTTGGAACCCATCAAGGGTGAACCTTTGAAGCTTGTGATAGTATCATCACTACAGTGTTACCTTTTTTGTGGGAATCAGGGAAATATCACGTTTCTCCTGCAGCTACAGTAATTGAAAGTGATCTCTTCACACAGATTCCTCTTGAGTCATTATCTTTTATGATTAAAACAGACAACTATTGCTGAAATGTAGAGCACACACACACACACACACACACACACATTCTAGCAGTAAACATTTGAGATTATTTATAAAAAATAAAGAAAAAAAGATCTTTGAGAAAGCAGGGAGTTTGCCTACAATGATCAGATCACTATGGGCAGCTTCTCCAATTTCTTGGCCAACTTCTTTTTCACCTGATGGATAGGGATGGCAAACACTAAAAAGAGATCTTTAAAAAAAAAAATGAAGAGTTCAGTGCATTTTGGAAGTGCCATGTTTAGAGCCCATCTCTGGGTAAAACATCTCTGGTCTGAAAAGCAGGGGGTTGGGAGATGAAGCTACATCAGTAAGAAGAGCTCTGATAGCTGAATGGAAAGGCCCCTTTCCTCTTCACACAGCACACAGGAAGAGAGCTGAAGCTGTCAATCATAGGCTGTGCCCCCCCCCCACATCACCTTTTATCACTTGGTGTCAAGAAAACACGTTAGAAGTTTATGCTTATAGCAGAGGAATGAAGCAGCAGACAGAAATTACACTTAGTGCTCTTGATTGAGAAAAGCACACACTATAGAGGGATATGCTTTGTTCATATGAGGTTTGCAACCACTTTAACACTGTAAGTCTACCCTGCTTTCTTTATATTATGGTTGGACTAGCAGACTATGATGAGGAGGAGCTCAGGTGCCATTTAGCAGCTCAGTGTGTCACTGTAAATAATGACAAACACACCTGAAATCTAACCTCCTTATAGCTATCATATTCAAAAAAATAGAACCTAATAGTATAGAGACTGGGTTTATTTCATATAAAAGAGAAGGACTAGCATCTCCCTTCTAAAACAGCATGCATAACTGCAAAAGAAAAAAATATGTTTTAAAAAGTGTAGGTTTACTGCAATGTCTTTGCTTTCTTTTTTTCCACTTCAGCGCCACACTACATATATACACACGTGATTTTGCAGTTCTGGGTCGGGTAACAACACAGATCTCTCCCCTGTCCGCTCCTGCACATTGCTTTGTATGGCTCTGCATAATATACAAAGCAGTTTGCTTACAGTGGAAAGCACTCACACAGCACACTGTAAAACAGCACACAGTTAACCCTTTGATTGCCCCACATGTTAACCCCTTCCTGCCCTGTGCCATTAGTACAGTGTCAATGCTTTTTATTAGCACTAATCACTGTATTGGTGTCATTGGGATGTCAGTGACACCAAGTGAGTTCCCCCCAGTGTCAGAATGCCCATCGCAGTCCTGCTATAAGTCGCTGATTGCCACCATTACAAGTAAAAAAAAATAATTCCAGTATATATACCGCCATTTGAAACTCTATAACTTTCACGTAAACAAATTAATTCACACATTGGGATTTTTTTTTTTTAGCAAAGAAGTGTAGCAGAATACATTTTGGCCTAAATTTATGATGAAATTTTATTTTTTATTTTTTTTTCTGGATATGTTGAATAGCAAATAGTCAAAAATATAGTTTTTTTCTCAAAATTGACACTTTTTTGTGTATAGCGCAAAAAATAAAAAAACACAGAGGTGATCAAATACCACTGAAAGAAAGCTCTATTTGTGGGGAAAAAAAGACGTAAATTTCATTTGGGAGCAGCATTGCATGACCGCGCAATTGTCAGTTAAATAATGCAGTGCTGTATCACAAAAAAATTACCTGGTCTGGAAGGGGGTTAAATCCCCAGGAGGGCAAGTGGTTAATAAAATGTTTGTAAATCTAAGCAAGAAATGGCTTTTATGTGGTCTCTTTTGGTCTGTTAAACATACCATTGGCATAATTTTGTTTTATCTGTTTGATAAATTAAAAAAAAAAATTACAGGTAATGCTGCCAAAAATGTTGTGAGCTGATAACTTCCAGTGCCCTCTTCCTGTGCTGCCTGTTATCAAATACTTCTTACATATCTCTACAGAAAAACAGAATCATGCCCCTTTATGTTATAAAGACTAAAGCTGGCCATAGACAGATCGAAATTTGGCTGGCAAGAACTGGCAAAATTTCAATTTATCTATGGGCAGGCTGGTTGTACCAAAGTTGTTCTATGGATTAACTTCAGTACAACCAACCTTTCTGGGTTTTTTTGCCTGGCCACTGCTGATGATTATAGCCAACAGCAGTGATCATTGTATTCTGCAGGTGAGGAAACCTTCCTGCGCTTCCCTCTGGCAGAATACAATAGTGCTGCAGGAGGGATTCCCCCATCAACATTGAATGAGTTGATGAGGGAATTGGGCAATTTTCTTTCCTTCAACATGTAGTTGAAGGAAAAATAAAAAATTGTGTAATGTATGGCCTGCCTAAAAGAGGATCAGGGTGCCGTAGTCTTGTCTTTTTTCTGTTGTCCTGATATGGAAATATGAGCTTTGCCATCCTTGAACTGGAAGTGAGCTACTGGCAGGATCACTAGGTGAAAAGAAAGGCCAAAAAGAAAATTTATATATTCATGGTATTTAAAGATTGGTAAGCTACAATATTTTTACTAATGAGATAAATTAAATAACTCTCCACATTTAGCTGCACAGTTAATGAATCCCTATATAAAAGTATTGTAGGCTTATGATTACTAAAATATTAATTATCAAGTGCAGGAACTAAAGTCTAAACAGTAATATTAATTATGATATCACTATATTGGTATTGCCAAGTAAGCAAACCATCTATATTACGCAGCCACGAATGGGAAGAAAAAATGCGCCATTGACCAGAATTAGATTTGATATTTTTATGCATTGTGCCAGCTTTACAGACAACAAAATGCTTGGTTAATAAATAAGAAATGCAGCCCAAATAATGAGACTTTTCAGAAATACATAACTTTATTTACAAAAACTGTTGCCTCATTGCCATGTAGACTCCTTGCCAAGACTGTGTAATGAAAATGTTTTACAGTTCAATCTTTTTGCCTAATTGCTTCTTATTTTGTCACAATACTCCTCCATGTCGGCATCTATTTTAGTGTGGTTGAGAATCTTGCCTTTTGAATCCATAATGAAACCAAAGTACTGTACTGTGAGACAGATTTATGGGCCGGGTGTTAACATGAACAGCTGTGATAGCAAAATGCTGAACTGCTAACAGTCAGCCAAAAGGGAGAACTGAAATGCCTTTGAAAAAATAAATTGACAAGAGAAGATAGGGGGTGACAATATATAAAATAGCAAAAAGATTTAAGAGTTGGTTTTATGGAGTGTTTAGCAGATCAGGATTTTTTTAAGCCCATGTAAACATTTAATTGTATTTCATGGTTTCTACTCAGACATCTGCACTAGTTTACAAATAATGTGTAAGATGATCAGTAGCTCCATGCTTCCGCAAAAGCGTGGAAAATACAACATTAACAGCATTTTACTGCAACATTGTACTCTGCACAAATGACTTATGTGATTCTATATTAGATGCCTAAAAGCATATACACCCCTTTCACACAAATCTGATCTTTCAACCCAGGATAGGAAAATAATCATATTTTATATATCTTTAAAAATATATGGCAGTAAATTCTGAACTTTTTGCATTTAAAGGTGAAGTCATATCTAAAAACATAGTTGAACTATGAAGATGTGGATTTGTTTACTTGACAGCAGATTTGTAGTTATGTGCAGCCACTGTTGTGACACCCCAGGCTGTCAGCACATCCTTGTCCTGCATCCATCTGAAACCTCATTGCATACGATACTGAATAATAAAATGGTCTAGAGCCTTTTCCAGGCTGCGATTTGACAAATAAGTACCAGCAGCATTTCAAAAAAGAAATTCTGTACTGTTAGATGGGCAGGGAGGAGTCTCCTTGGCTTTTAAGCCCTGTACACATGATCAGAAATCGTATGAAAAATGCAGCTTTCAAAGCGATCGTACGTTAATCTGATCATTAATACACAGCAAACATCCAAAATTACTTGGAGACCAGCACGAAAATTTTTGGTGTACTATACCAGAATGATTTGTTTCACCAGTAATTTTCATCTGAAAATACAATACAAATACATCACAATCAGGGGTGGACTGACAACTCATGGGGCCCCCGGGCAATAGGGGATCATGGGGCCCCTGTGTCCTTGCCCAAAGTCAAAAAAGCCTATGAAAAAGGTACCTCTCATGGGGCCCCCTACTGACTCCGGGCCCTCGGGCAGTTCCCGAGTTTCCATATGGTCAGTCCGCCCCTGATCACAATACATTACAGCACTTCCAAATTTGTATTCTTTTGTACAACAATTTTCATAACTTTAGTAACCTCTTCACTTTCAATAAGACTAGCCTGCAAAAAAAAAAAAAAAACCCAGACAATTATTCGTCCGATATTCTCAACATGTGTGCAGGATTTTATTGGTGTCCCTTCCTCACCCAGTGTAAGCACTGCTGTACAGAGGATTATATGAAATACATATTCACAGTCAAAGTAAACTTTGCTAAGATTCTGTAGCTGCTGATATAATTTTCTGAATGACCTCAAATATGATCCTAATAAAATATAAAGACATTTGTTTCAAATTTTCATAATCGTAACACTCTTGTAGTGCTCCAAGGGGAAGGCTGCATAACACAGAGCCATCTGAAGACAAGTGACAATCACAGTCAGAATCACTGTAAAATACATTACCCGTCTACCCTGATTGCAAGCATGAAAAATTGAACTAAAAGGATTCTGATTTTAGCGCAGCTGCAATGTTTCCTGGATTAATAGCATGTTTACTAATGTTACTTGTTTGCAATTGACTTATAAGGGCTGCTTGACACTATCATCACATTGGGTTTTTTTTAGTTAGTCACATTTTGTTTGCGAAGTGATGTTGGGATGTGCAGAGGCGTCCCTAGGGTTGGTGTCACCCGGTGCAGTAACACGTGGAAGAGAGGAAGGAGCGTTGCCGGTTTAGTGGTAAAATTAGTTAGGTTGAACCTATACGGGGTTAACTGATCAGCTTCAGTGGTTTGCAGCCTGTAAGGGGTTAACTGTGGCAACTCTGTCCTAAAGTCAGAGATCGGCGATTGGCGTCTTCGGCTGGAAACCGGCACATGCGCAATTGCAATTGCTTCAGGGGATAAATATCTTCACGTTTCCGGGATACTCATTTTACCGCTACACCGGGGGCAGCTGTGACTGTGCCGGGAAGCCGGGATCACCTCAATAATTGGCCAGGACCTTCACAGAGCCCAGAAGCTCTGCTGGCATCCTGCTCCTGCACCCTCTGTGATGGTGTCACCCGGTGTGGCCCTCACCCGCTAGGGATGTGGGGGTTTTCACAGCAGTCCGCTGCACTAAATGAAAGTACTGCATGCAGTCCTTTTTTCAGCGTACACCAACAGTGGCGTGAAATTACACCATAGGAAACAATGAAAATTGCCTTGTCTTTACATTGGGACTGTGCTATGAAAAGCTGTCTAGCACAACCCAATGAAAATGGTGTTAATGGGCCCTGAGTATTCAGGAGACCTTTTTTAATAAAAGATATGTGCATTGGCTGCAGAATTTATAGTGTAAGCAAGTCACCTGCTCACAAAATATGGCATGTGTTAGAAATGTACGGATGTGCACGCAGAGAATTTACTATGAAGCATTGTTTGCTATGGAATGTGCACTTTAAAGGTCCAAATGTCCAACTAAGCTTTGATAAAATATAAAAAAAACTGTGCTGCACTCCACTTGAAGCTTTAAATATATATGCAAATATACAAAAATACAAAAAGTCTTCCTACACAAATATATCCAAGTGTCTGTATCACATTCATGATTCTCTGCAATCAATGTGGTATAACAAATCAATTGTTCCTCAGTTCTTGGTTATATTTGTGTTGGAAGACATTATATATTTTTGTATATTTGCATATATATTAATAGCTTCAAGTGGAGTGCAGCACAGCATTTTGATATTTTACATTAGTAACACATTTGTATGAGTAAGTGTATGGTGCAAGTGATCTGCTAATGTGCTTTGAAATTTGTAGTTTTCTCTATTAGCTCTAGCTGCTGGCAGCACAGTGGCTAAATGGTTAGCACTTCCACCTGGCAGCACTAGGGTCATTGGTTCAAATCCCAGCCACAGCACCACCTTCCTGGAGTTTGCATGTTCTCCCTGTGCTTGCGTGGGGTTTCCTCCCACACTCAAAAGACATGCTGGTAGGTTAATTGGATCCTGTCTAAATTGCCCCTAGTATGTGCATGTATGAATGTAAGTTAGGGACCTTAGATTGTACACCCCTTGAGGGTTAGGGACTGATGTGAATGTACAATATACAGTGGGTCAAAAAAGTATTTAGTCAGCCACCAATTGTGCAAGTTCTCCCACTTAAAAAGATGAGAGAGGTCTGTAATTGGCATCATAGGTAGACCTCAACTATGAGAGACAAAATGAGAAAAAAAATCCATTGGCTGATTTGGAAAGAATTTATTTGCAAATTATGGTGGAAAATAAGTATTTGGTCACCTACAAACAAGCAAGATTTCTGGCTCTCACAGACCTGTACCTTCTTCTTTAAGAGGCTCCTCTGTCCTGCACTCATTACCTGTATCAATGGCACCTGTTTGAACTTGTTATCAGTATAAAAGACACCTGTCCACAACCTCAAACAGTCACACTCCAAACTCCGCTATGGTGAAGACCAAAGAGCTGTCGAAGGACACCAGAAACAAAATTGTAGACCTGCACGAGGCTGGGAAGACTGAATCGGCAATAGGCAAGCAGCTTGGTGTGAACAAATCAACTGTGGAAGCAATAATTAGAAAATGGAAGACATACAAGACCACTGATAATCTCCCTCGATCTGGGGCTCCACGCAAGATCTCACCCCGAGGGGTCAAAATGATCACAAGAACGGTGAGCAAAAATCCCAGAACCACACGGGGGACCTAATGAATGACCTGCAGAGAGCTGGGACCAACGTAACAAAGGCTATCATCAGTAACACACTACGCCGCCAGGGACTCAGATCCTGCAGTGCCAGACGTGTCCCCCTGCTTAAGCCAGTACATGTCTGGGCCTGTCTGAAGTTTGCTAGAGAGCATTTGGATTATCCAGAAGAGGATTGGGAGAATGTCATATGGTCAGATGAAACCAAAATAGAACTGTTTGGTAGAAACACAACTCGTCGTGTTTGGAGGAGACAGAATGCTGAGTTGCATCCAAAGAACACCATACTTACTGTGAAGCATAGGGGTGGCAACATCATGCTTTGGGGCTGTTTCTCCGCAAAGGGATCAGGACGACTGATCCATGTACAGGACAGAATGAATGGGGCCATGTATCGTGAGATTTTGAGTGCAAACCTCCTTCCATCAGCAAGGGCATTGAAGATGAACCATTGCTGGGTCTTCCAACATGACAATGATCCCAAACATACCGCCCGGGCAAGAAAGGAGTGGCTTCATAAGAAGCATTTCAAGGTTCTGGAGTGGCCTAGCCAGTCTCCAGATCTCAACCCCATAGAAAACCTTTGGAGGGAGTTGAAAGTCCGTGTTGCCCAGCGACAGCCCCAAAACATCACTGCTCTAGAGGAGATCTGCATGGAAAAATGGGCCAACATACGAGCAACAGTGTGTGCCAACCTTGTGAAGACTTACAGGAAACGTTTGACCTCTGTCATTGCCAACAAAGGATATATAACAAAGTATTGAGATGAACTTTTGATATTGACCAAATACTTATATTCCACCATAATTTGCAAATAAATTCTTTCCAAATCAGCAAATGTGATTGTCTGGATTTTTTTTCTCATTTGTGTCTCTCATAGTTGAGGTCTACCTATGATGCCAATTACAGACCTCTCTCATCTTTTTAAGTGGGAGAACTTGCACAATTGGTGGCTGACTAAACACTTTTTTGCTCCACTGTATATGTAAAGTGCTGTGTAAACTGACAGCGCTGAGTACCTGAAATAAATAATTAAATAGTCTATCAAAGCGTTCTTAGTATTCATAAATGCACATACCATGTAGGAAAGCCATGTCAATTGTGCAAGTTTATGATTGAAGAAGACTGTAAAAAACCCTAATCAGTGAAATGTCTCAGTTAACTATACACAGAAGGGAATCAAACTGCACTTGTGCATATACAGTATTTGCACCCAAACGTCTGACCATTCATTGGTGCATAAGATTCCACATGATAGTGTTTGAATTGGAGACAGCAGGATTTAATAAAACATACAGGGGGAATTCATAAAGGGTGTTGTTGGCATTTCCCTCTGACAGCCTCATACTGGATATTCCTTTCTCACTGCACTCAATCCCTGGTCACTGTGCCCATCCCACTGACAAGCACAATTGCTGAGGAGTATTGTAGTGGGGTGGTAAGAGCCTGATAAGTAACTGAGAGGCTAATTCCCCATCAGGTCCACCTTGCTGTTGATTGACAACACACAGCAGTGGATGGATCCAGAGCTGCTATTCAATCAAATAGTGTTTTTTTAATCTGTCCACTGCTATCCACTGTTGATCAAAAGAAAGGTGGACCTGATGGGAAACTAGTCTTTTGGTTTCCAACCAGGCTTCAACTGCCCAGTGACTCAAGTAATTTTCCAAATATTTGCATGACCTAATTTGTGTAATGATATCACCAGTACATTTACTTTTGGCTGGGGAATGCCTGACTGACAGCTAAACAAGGGCAAGATTGAACCCTATCTGGAAAGCTGTCACATTCAACAGCATCCAAATACAGACAAGCCCCATTTTGAGCACTGGTGTATCAACAGAGCTGGTCTTCATTACTATCAGCTTTCCAATCTATGAACTGGAGGTATTTCTCCTTCACGTCCCCATCTTAGGACCATTTTGGGTCTATGCACACTGGCTTAAAGAAACTGGCTCTTGGCAGAAAAAAAAAAAAGCTAATTTTGAGCTTTTTTTTGTACTAGCGTTTAGCATTTTTTTCTGCCAGAAAACCTCAAAACTGCAAAACAAGGCATTTTTCTGCCTCTAAACGCGGAGTTTAAAATATGCCTCTCAACAACCTAATGTGCATGGACGCATAGGATAGAATTAGTTGCTTCTACACGCTAAACTCTAAACTGCTCTAGGAGCATCATTTTTTAAGTCAATGTGCATGGACACCTAATGTAAAAAAAACAAAAAAACAACACACAAACAAATTCCAGGGTATAGCAACCCTCTTAAAAATCCCACTAATGAAATCACCTGCTATATGGAAAGAGCTCCTACATTTTTAGTGATACTGTCAATCCAACGTTCCTGATTATTCAAAAAATACCTGGCTAGTCATGTCCTTAATGAAGAGGGACGTAAGTGTACGAATTCCTAAAAAAAATGAGCCAATGCAGTCAAAAATGTACATGCATCATGATACTATGGAATATGAGAAAATAAACTCTTGTTAATGCTCTACAGATTGGGAAAAAACCCTCTTTGAGATAGCACTAAAAATCATGTCCAATGGTATCTCTAAAAAGTAAGTATAAGTGTATCCCATTGCTAAAAGTATACTCTGAAGCCAAATGGGAGATCCCAAAATAATATAATGAATATTTCTGCTACAGCTGTGGAAGCTATTTACTCTCTTATTATGGCATTATGTAACCATTAATACCTTTTTAGTGGTATTATTGGACATGACTTCTTTATCCTAGATTGTAAGCTCCAAGGAGCAGGGCCCTCTAATCCCTCTTGTATTGAACTGTATTGTTACTGTACTGTCTCCCTCCATAATGTAAAGCGCTGAGAAAACTGTCGGCACTATACAAGTCCTGTATAATAATAATAATTGCCACTGTTATACAAATTTAAATGTTTTCAAACCTTTCATTTACATGACAATTTTAATTAATCTTCGTCCTGGCCAAAATAAAATAAAGGTATAAAAATCTGCTATGGATAACTGTTAAAGGATCACTGCAAAAGTGATATATTAGTTATTGGTAGTGTCTGGTAGCCTGTGTCCTTTTTGCAATGTTTTGGATACTCTAACAAAGTGGTCTGCCTGCCACAATTTCTGACTCTAGTCCAGTCCGTCTGGGGGTTTCAGATGTCCCCTTTGTGTTTCAGCATCTCCTAAGCAATCCTCACAATCAGGGGCGGACTGACCATTTGGAAATTTGGGCACTGCCCGAGGGCCCTGGGTCAGTAGGGGGCCCCATGAGATGCCCCTGGTACCTTTTTCATAGGCTTTTTTTAGTTTTGGCAAGGACACAGGGGCCCCATGATCCCCTATTGCCCGGGGGCCCCATGAGTTGTCAGTCCACCCCTGCTCACAATATAAAATAAATGAGGATCCAACAGGGAGAGGGAACAGCCATTATTTTAGCCACACCAGTTGTGCAGACTCAGAAACTCAAATGCAGAGATCTCATCTATAGAGTTCCTGAGAAATATATAAACAAAAAAAAAACTTAAATTTTGAGTGAACTGAACCTTTAAAAGTTAAATGTATTTGTTCATTGCTTTATTTTTGACAAGTCTACTGATACATAAAAAATAACTACATAACACAACGACTATTGTCTGGCACTGATTGTCAGTCAGAGCATGGATGAGATAGAGGATAATTTTACCTATACATATTTTTAATTGCAGTACATAAAACATAATGCCTTCTTTCCAAATTGACTTCAAACGTTGCATAAATCTGCAAGCAAGTCATTAATCTAAGGTATCATTTTTTTATACGCATACTTTGTCTTCAATAGGAAAAGCAATAAATAGTTAAAACTATTTTGTGATGGACCTAGTTACATTGGAAAATATGGTAATGGATATGTGCAAACATCTGTGCTGTATCACAACATGTCATTAATACAGCACTTGTAACATCTGCCACATTCAAGTTGGTGAACTAGTTTGATGACTTTAAACAATTTGTCATACAATTACAACTTTTAGCGCAAACAGTAGGCATCTGTTCACTGTCCAGTAGTCAATACCCTGTACACAAAGTTATGTCTAGCAAATTTCTACTTGTACGTGCACTGTGAGAGAAATCTGGAGGCTGCTGAATTCTCCTTCTGCAACAAATTGCAGTTGCATGCTTATCATGCTGGCCTAATGGCTTTAATACTTTATTTATTTATTTCAGGTACTTATATAGCGCCATCAATTTCCGCAGCGCTTTACATATATATTGTACATTCACATCAGTCCCTAAGCTTCAAGGGTTGTACAATCTAAGGTCCCTAACTCACATTCATACATACATATACTAGGGCCAATTTAAACAGGATCCAATTAACCTACCAGCATGTCTTTGGAGTGTGGGAGGAAACCGGAGTACCCGGAGGAAACCCATGCAGGCACAGGGAGAACATGCAAACTCCAGGCAGGAGGTGCTGTGGCTGGGATTTGAAGCAACGACCCTAGTACTGCCAGATACTAGTTTTGAGCCAGTACCTGAGAAAAGTTTGAAGCTAATAAAAGAATATAGGAACCCAGTAAGTAGTATTTTACGTTTGCAATGATATTTGAGTTCTTTAGTATACAAAACTGTGGAAACACTATACACAGACGTATTTCATAACTATTATGTATATTACAATTCAAGGGAATACTAGAAACCTTTGACCTGGGAAGTAAAACACAATCACCTAGCTTGTTCATGGCAGGGACAGATTTCTGTAGGCTAAAGAATGTGTACTTTTCAAAGTCATGGTGCCTTATTGATTGGTGAGTATGATGAAACATGGTGATCCTAAAGGACACGGTTTATGGCTATACAAATTTTCACATCTTTCAGCTTCCTTTGCAGCTCTTGGCATTTAGTCACAGAATATCTCAGAGCCACAAGGGAACCTGTTACTGGAAGTCTTACTTTGATCACAGGTTCTAATGAGGTAGATATATATTGCATAATGTCTGCCATATGGCATTGATTGCTGTTCTCACTATCTTGTTATCTTAATTGTGACATATCTGCACTCATAGCCACCAGCTTAAAGTGGTTCTAAAGGGCAGAAGGTTTTTTACCTTTATGCATTCAATGCATGAAGGTAAAACACCTTTGGGGTGCAGCTCCCCCCTCAGCCCCCCCAATACTTACCTGAGCCTAATCCCAGTCCAGCAATGTGAATGAGGTCTCTCCTAGGTTTCTCTCTCCTCAGTGCCATACCCAGCAGCGGGAGCCATTGGTTCCTGCTGCTCTCGATCACAGTCAGTAAGCCAATGAGGAGGGAGTAGGGGGCGGGTCTGAGCCATGCTCTGTGTGTGAATGGGCAATGTCCATTCACAGAGCGCAGCTTTGGAGCACGCCCGCTCAAGTGCCCACATAGCAAGATTGCTATTGGGGACACTCTGCAGGGGGGAAGAGGCAGGACCGCTGACAGGGGACCCAAAAAGAAGACGATCTGGGCTGCTCTGTGCAAGACCATTGCCCAGAGCAGTTAAGTATAACATGTTTGTTATTAAAAAAAAAAAACCTAACATTTAGAATCACTTTAACATACATTTGGTAATGCTGGCTCAGAGGGCAAATGCCCCCTGCCCTACAGCCAAGTTCTCCCCTGTTAGTATATGATATGCGAAAGTTGAACACAAAAACTAAGAAAACGTTTAAGTTGATAAAGCCATGGCTTTTCTTTACTTGAGGCTGCAAAAATGTCTCAGTTGGTACCATTTCAAAATCATCTTCTCTTTAGGTAACAGTCTACCCACATCTCCCATCTGGGAGCTGTGGGAAAGGGTTTGGTTTCAAAACCTATATGTGCACTAAACACTGCAGCATGGAAGCATATGAGGCATTATAATACTTTTCATACATCTGCCATGCATTGTTCCGCTATCATAATACCTGAGGTGTTATACCGCTCTCACCTTATAGCTGAAAACAACTTATTTTTCAACATAATAACATCTTTTACAAAAATGGGAAAATTGTTATAACAAAAGCATAGGATTTTACAGAAGTTGAAAAATATTTAGTACTAAGACCACAGCTGTGACTTTAGCTGAAGATAGTAATTCATTGCTGTAATTATATTTTGTGGTTGCAGGAGTCTCAGCAGCTTGCCATTGGAATAATGACACTTTTATCACAATTGTTTTGCAGTAGCAACAAGTCCTGCTTTCTAAAAAGCCCTCTCTGTGGATATGTCCAGACAGATTCCTTTGTATTATATTTTTGTTATTTACTACTGATAAATAGGCTGTGAAATTACTCTTTGCAAGGGAAATTTCTCCAGGGCTTAGTGAATGTAGTAAAACATCACTTTGCCAAAAATAACCAATCATGTTCACGTGTTCAAGGAAAAAAAAAGAAGCATACTTGCTTGCCAATGACTGGGTGATGGAAGTCAACAGAGCTTCACCCCATACACTAAACTCTGTGGGAAATTCCCCTACAAAGTGAACAAGGGAGACTGTCACCAGCACACTGAGGATCACCAGTATGGGTCCAAAGGTTTTAATAAACAATCACATAGTTACAGCAAGGCAATGTTTCTGAGTCTCGCAGTACCACTTCATCAGGCATGTAATGTCACACATGCCTGATGAAGGGGTCCTGCAAAACTCCGAAACGTTACCTTGTAACTATGTGATCTTTTATTAAAACCTTTGGACCCATATTGGTGATCCTCGGTGTGCTGGTGACATTCACCCTTGCTGATTTTGTTCAGTTCCAACCGACGGTCGCTGCAGCACCCAGTTATACACACAGCCATTTTTAACGCAGGAACGTGTGCGTGTGTATTGTACACCTGCAAAGTGAACAGTCTGTTTGACTTTAGTAACTCAACCTACATGTCTTAAATTGGAGCTAGAAGCACCTATGATTTGAATGAATTTTCAGAGTTTAACTTTGTAACTAAATCACAAATACAATTATGCCTAGTATACACGATGAGAAAAATTGATGAAAAATACCGCTTTTGAAGCGATCATCTGTAAATCCGATTGTTAGTACACAGCATTCGAGAGCTGATCACTACAGTTCAAGTGAAATTATCCAAAGGGACAAGCACGGATATTTTTCTTGTACAATAACAGAAAAAATTATTTTAATTTAATCAGTACAGTATTCGTCTGAAAAAAAACCAAATTGAGTGACCAAGAGCGCACATGCTCGGAAATGAAAGAATACATTGCAATACATTACAGCACTTCTGAAGTTGTATTCTGTCATACGAGAATTGTTATAACTTCTTCAATTTCAATATGAGACTAGCATGCAAAAAAAAAAGCGATCATTCATCCGATATTCTCATCGTGTGTATGAGGCTTTAGTTTGTGAATTTGCCCACTAAGACTGATTGACTAAAGAAGTTTACAATAAATTGTGTGAATATTCACTTCAATTATCCAGTCATGTAAGAAGCAAAATTCTGTTTATCTGGATAAATGAAGTGGACATTCACAAAATGTATTCTGTGAAGATTCTCAACTTCTTTAGTATATCATCCCATGTATTTCAGATATAAAGTCATGTGTCATTTTTCAAAGAAACGTTAAATAAAGTTTTAGAAGGGGGAAATTCTCAAATTCTAAATTGAAAACAATAATTTAATGTCAAGCTGTAGAGTTTCTAAAATAATGACAGCATATGGAAAACAAGAACATACTCTGTGGCAAACAGAACAGTGGTTCCAATCTAAAGCTTATCAGCAGGGATAACAGAGACACAAAGTTCAGAACTTTTATGACAGCATTTCAAGAGGGCCTGAAACTAATCTTAAAACAAGACGTACCACTTGTCACGACCCGCGGTCGCCGCCACCAACAGGCGACAATCGCACAGCCGCGACTAACAGTAATACGTCACGCCCACGGCGTCAGACCCCAGACCTTCTCACCAAACTCGTGACCGAAGGGCCGGCCGATCCAAAACCGCGGTGTGACGCGCGTAACAAGGCCCCACCCAGCTGCACCCTACACAGCGATTGCCCAGCTAATGGACTACAATCGGTGCCTGCAGCCTGGATGCGCTTGTTACTGGGTCGGGTTAGTTACGCAACTAACCCTCTGTACTGCCACCACCACTTTTGTCGGAGACTGGGAAACTCCCGTTACTAAATATACACTATAATGATTGAAATATTGGTCTATATAGCACGGCCCGCAGACCTTGCTATACAGAAATATAACCACAGTAGCGTCTCTTCAAAGGCAGGGATTCGTGAATTGCAAGTAAGCGCTTAGAAACAGTTTAACACTTTCAGAAAGAAAGATTTATTACTAAAAGCGTTGGATGCAAAATAAATATGTACAAAGAGATATCACAAAAATATATATATGTATACAAAGACACAGCAAACATAGAATAGCAAGAAAATACAGGGTAAGTTACTTGCCTTGCCTGGTTTTAGCAAATTCAAGTTGTGAGCAGAAAGCTTCTTTGATCTCCCCTTGTTACGATGTTGCTGGGAGATCCCTGTGTGTGTGTGTGACAAACTCTAACTCTCTTAAAAGGGTTCCTCTCAGGGGCAGGGAGGGGGCTCTGACTACACGTTTTGGGAGTAGTCATTGGGGAACTCTAAACTAACTACAACTCATCCCCCATGATATGAAACATACAGTGCAGTTTTCTTATCTTGATTAAGATGGGGGAGGAAATACACTTACAACCTTTATGACTGCTGGACGCAGGATGTCTTAACCTGGTTGACCCACACCATTTGCCAGGAGATAAAGTCTGCCTCACAGGAATGCAGGGGGGGATGTGAGGATTCCAGGAAGACCTCAAATACACAGACAGAACACGAAAACGAGGGTTGAGGGGGAACTCCGCTCCAATTCTGATGAGCAAGTTTGCCACACCTCCCCCTTAAGTGGTTGCCAAGGAGTGAGCTACAAGTTCTCTCCTGACGCAACCGACATCTGTCCAGAGGTTCCTCTTGGGACGTCCTGGTACTGCTGTACTGCGGGAGAACCGAAGTCCGTCTGAACCGGAAGCCGTTCTCCCCAGCAGCACTGCTGGGCCGACCAAGTGAGTGGTCACGGGTGGGTACCAGTCGACTGTGGACATCCGAATCCCGTGGCAACTGCCGGGGTGCCCACCTGTCCACAAAACACTTTGGCTCAGGGGTGTCCTTTGCTAACATATTAATATGTAGCTTCTTATCAAGGTAGAGAAGAAGATTTCCCTCTCCTACCTTCTTCCTCAGGCTTAGGACTACATCTGGCCTGAAGGTAGTAGCGCCCGTGGGCACCGGAACCGGACAGGCGAATTCTGGGCCTCGCCTCCCAGTGGTGTCCGCAGGTACCTTCATCCAAGATGGACAATCCTCGTTACCTGCTAGCATCCAGGATACCAGTTCCTCCAGTTTCCTGTCTGCCAGGTCAGTCACAGGTCCAGCTGAGCCATGATCATCGCATCCAGGCGTCTTACCATAGCCAGCTGTACCCGCGACTGATGTAACCTGCTTCTTGGCCTGGGGAGCAGACCAGGCCTCAACTGCCTCGGTCTCCCCATGCCCAGATCTCTGGGGGTCTCTTTTTTCTGATGGGTTCCTAAACTGAACCACTGACATGCCCCTCTGACAGTTACCCTTCTTGACTGTCCGACTGGGTACGGGCGGTTGGTTCCAGACTAGTGACAGGGGCCCAAGTGGCTCTTCCCAGACAGGGCTGAGCACCGCGAGGCCCCTACAAGGGACAACGGCACCCAGGTCCACTGTGCATTGCGGGCCACTCCTGACCGCAGGAATGGCGGTCAGTGCCTTCTCAACCCCAACTAGCTTTCCCAAGGATTCAGGCAAGCCACATGGGGTAGTGAAGGCTGGCTCGTCTGGAGCTTGCTGGGTTAGAGATGGTGGCCCATGCTCCCTGCTCAGGCCCATGATGGCAAAACAGTAGGCACCTTCCGGATGCTCCATTGCCTCATGGCTCCCGGGCATGGGGTAGGCCACAAACCCAGGGCTGGTGTTCAGTTTCCCAAGGCTCTCAGAAAGCCTGGTCATCGTATCCTGCTGAATGACCGCGACCATTAGGACTGCCCAGACTCTAGCTGATCTCTGGATTCCTGACTGTGCCATTCCCTTTGCCTCTGTGGCCCAATCAGCCGGCACCTTCTGAATCCAGACACCATCTATCAGAGGCCTGGGCAGCTGCTCTGGACCCCGAGTGCTAGGGAAGGGTGATTGGGTCTGGGCCCGGAGGCCCTCTCTCTGTACCCCAAGCATCAACCTTCCTTCCACTCGTAATCCAAGCCTGCTGCCTCTGACCTCTGTCTGTCTGCCTGTGAACACACCTTGACCAGTGAGATTAACTGACAGGCTTTCAGGCTCCCAGCCCCCACTGACTAGGCCAGTCATTCTAGCCTCTTTGCTAGTTTGTTTACTCTCCCCAGCAGGGGGGCTCACACTTAGCCCTGGACTAAAATTTCCATCTGAATGGCTTTCCAGAGCAGTCTCCCCTGTGGGACTACAAAGCTCAGTTAGCTTATCTCTGAAGTTCCTTTGAGACTCACTTTTCAGAGCTGCCTGAAGTGTGGAACTACAAGTACCAGCCAGCTTACCTCTGAAAGTCCTTTGGGACTCACTTTCCAGGGCTGCCTGAAGTGTGAAACTGCAAGTCCCAGCCAGCTTACCTCTGAAGGTCCTTTGGGACTCACTTTTCAGGGCTGCCTGAAGTGGGGAACTACAAGTCCCAGCCAGCTGTGGTGTGCCTTCTTTAGCAGGGTAACTCACAGCTAGCGGGCCTCTGAAGCTCCGTTGGGAATCGCTTTTCAGTGCTGCCTGAGGCGTGGGACTACAAGTCTCAGCCAGCTGCCTAGTCCTATGCAAGGCCAATGGCTGGGCACTTATCAAGGCACAATCTTCTGAGCCTGGGCAAGGGACAGACCTATCCAGACAATCCCCTTGCTCAGCCTCCAGAGACTGTACCTCAGCCCTCAACACTGAAAACGCATCCTTTGTTTCATCACAAATCTCATACTCATTGTTAGCATTACCAACATTGCAGTTAACAATACAAACATTATCAATGACATTCCTATCAATGCTACTGATATTATCCATGACATTCCTATCAATGCTACTGATATTATTACTGACATTCCAGACTGTATTCCCAATGTTACTAACATTAGTAAGATCACCCTCAGTGTCACCACAACGATCCTCAACAGTCATGTTCATAATATCAGGGACACATGAGTCCAACACCTCCCCAGGCAAGGGGATTTCTTCTGGTTCTCCAGCTAATGGAGACTCCTGCAGCCCCACACCATTCCCAGCCCCCACCCTCTGTCCATCCACCGGTGGCCCAGACATTACCCCAATATCTGTCCACAGTTCCTTGGCTTGTCCAGAGAGTTCCAGGGGGCCCTTCCGGGTCTTCTCGGCAGGGGCGTAATATGAAACAAGAGTGCCTAGGTCAGCACCCAACAAAACAGGGGTGGGCAGTTTATCCGAGACCCCCACCTCCCTCATCCCCCTCCCCGCACCCCAATCTAGGAATACCTTTGCACAGGGTGTGCGTGAACGGGTCCCCCCAACTCCTGTGAGGGTCAGGAACTTTCCTGGGATGAGGTTCTGTGGCTCAATCAGCTCTGGTCGGATCAAAGTGATGTCTGCCCCGGTGTCCCGGAAACCAGTTGCAGACCGGTTGCCCACGGTAACGGGCTGCAAGTTGGCGGGGTTTACCCGCATCTTCCTGCGAACGAACAGCACAGAAGAAGAGTTGCTGGCCGGCTGGCCAGATGATGTCATCTGCTTCTGCTCAGGACACTGCGTCCTGAGATGTCCGGCTTTCCCACAGGTGAAACATCTGCGGGTGTCAGGCAGGAATGGCTTGGCTCCAAGCGCTGCAGGGTTGGGCGGAGGTGAAGCTTGACTCACCGAAGTAGGAGAGGTTGCTAGGGACGATCTCCCCCCTTTCCAGCTGTTTGGAGGAGCCTTGCGAGGTTCAGGCACTCTCGTGTGGACGAAGGTATCGGCCAGGTCTGCTGCAGCTGTAGTAGATGCTGGCTCCCTCTCCAAGACGAACTGTCTGACGTCTGCTGGACAAATGTGCAGGAGTTGATCTCGGATCATGAGATCCTCCAAAGATTCATAAGAATCAACTTTCAGTCCCTTAGTCCACTGTCGGAATGTGGTACGTAAGCGACTTGCCACATCCGGGTAAGAGTCCCCAGGTCCTTTCTGCATGGACCTGAACCGCTTGCGGTACACTTCCGGGGTCATCTGGTACTTCCGGATAATGGCTTCTTTTAAACGTTCATAGTTATCATCTTGCCCCTCTGGCAATTCAACAAACGCTTCCAGGGCCTTGCCTTGTAGCCCTGGTGTCAGGTACCGAACCCATTGAGCTTGGGGCACATGGTACTGACGGCACGTTTTTTCAAAGGACAGTAAGTATGTATCAATGTCACTATCCTTTTCCATCACTGGAAACTTGGCTGCGCCCACGGAAAGAGTGGCATCCCTGTGATCTAGGGACCCGAGGTTCTGACCCGATCGCTGCTGGAGCCTTGCCATCTCCATCTCGTGCCGACGATCAGCTTCCCTCTGAGCTTGGCGTTCCTCTCTCTCAGCCTGGCGTTCCGCAGTTTCTCTGTCAGCCGCTGCTTGGCGTTCCATGAACCGCAGGTATGCCTCCAGATCTGTCTCCATGAGGCGTTTCAAGGCCTCCTGCATCTGAGAAGAGTCTCTGCTGGTTCCAGGCACCACGTTGCTAGCGCACTCAGGCGGTGGTGTGACGTTAACCTTTGGTGATCCTCCAGTGTCAGTCTCTGTATGCCCATCCTGTGAGGCTGTCTCTGAACCACTGGCAATGTGGGTAACGGGAACCCCTCTATGTTCAAGTTCCCCCGAGTTCTGATTTGCTCGGATATCATACTCCACAAGATCACTAACCAAATCTTCACGAGTTTTGCGACCGACGTCCAATCCTCGTGAAGCACATTCAACTTTCAAATCAGCTTTGCTCATTTTCTCGTAATCTGCTTCACCAGGCATAATTGCAAGCAAAGATAAGATAGAAGAGAAAAGTTGGAAAAGAAAATAGCTGTTGCTATGTGTCTCTCTATACACACATATATAATAAAATATGCACCGCTTGTTTTCTAAGGACTGTTTCCACAAAGGTTACAATCCTTCAGTGCAGAGCCAATTTTTAACACTGCACTGAAGCTCTTACTGCAATTATCCCACGTACGCTGCCAACAATATGTCACGACCCGCGGTCGCCGCCACCAACAGGCGACAATCGCACAGCCGCGACTAACAGTAATACGTCACGCCCACGGCGTCAGACCCCAGACCTTCTCACCAAACTCGTGACCGAAGGGCCGGCCGATCCAAAACCGCGGTGTGACGCGCGTAACAAGGCCCCACCCAGCTGCACCCTACACAGCGATTGCCCAGCTAATGGACTACAATCGGTGCCTGCAGCCTGGATGCGCTTGTTACTGGGTCGGGTTAGTTACGCAACTAACCCTCTGTACTGCCACCACCACTTTTGTCGGAGACTGGGAAACTCCCGTTACTAAATATACACTATAATGATTGAAATATTGGTCTATATAGCACGGCCCGCAGACCTTGCTATACAGAAATATAACCACAGTAGCGTCTCTTCAAAGGCAGGGATTCGTGAATTGCAAGTAAGCGCTTAGAAACAGTTTAACACTTTCAGAAAGAAAGATTTATTACTAAAAGCGTTGGATGCAAAATAAATATGTACAAAGAGATATCACAAAAATATATATATGTATACAAAGACACAGCAAACATAGAATAGCAAGAAAATACAGGGTAAGTTACTTGCCTTGCCTGGTTTTAGCAAATTCAAGTTGTGAGCAGAAAGCTTCTTTGATCTCCCCTTGTTACGATGTTGCTGGGAGATCCCTGTGTGTGTGTGTGACAAACTCTAACTCTCTTAAAAGGGTTCCTCTCAGGGGCAGGGAGGGGGCTCTGACTACACGTTTTGGGAGTAGTCATTGGGGAACTCTAAACTAACTACAACTCATCCCCCATGATATGAAACATACAGTGCAGTTTTCTTATCTTGATTAAGATGGGGGAGGAAATACACTTACAACCTTTATGACTGCTGGACGCAGGATGTCTTAACCTGGTTGACCCACACCATTTGCCAGGAGATAAAGTCTGCCTCACAGGAATGCAGGGGGGGATGTGAGGATTCCAGGAAGACCTCAAATACACAGACAGAACACGAAAACGAGGGTTGAGGGGGAACTCCGCTCCAATTCTGATGAGCAAGTTTGCCACACCACTGATTCTGTTTCTGTTGTATTTTCCAGCCACTGTTAGAACATCCTCTACCATATTACACTTTCTCCCAATCTCTTTCACACTTTATGCATAGCTTTTTCTCATGTAGAAACAAATATTAATAAAAAGCTACTGTATGTGGGGGCAGCAGGCATTGTGATTGATATTTTATTTACAACAATGGACAATTTGAGGATTTTTTTTTTTTTTTTGCATAGGACTTGTTAAATATTTGGATACACATATGCCAGTATTGCGCTAATGCCACAGGTGACCTGCACAAAGAGGGTCCAAAATTTCAATATAATTCCAGCCTTGAAAGGATGAATCTTCAATAGCACCACAACCTTGCTGCTCTCAGGGAGTACCGGAAACTGCAAATACACAAACAAAAGAGAAGAACGCACAAGCTCTGGTGCAATACCCTTTATTAAGAAATGGTTTTTGGGATTGCCCTTCATTACATTTATAGGTTTGTGAGTAGTAAATAGCTGTGCCAGTTACAATATAGTTAAATTGGTTATAAAGGCTCAAGTTTTTTTACCCTTATGCTTTCTATGCATTGAAGATAAAAAAAAAAAAAACACTTCTGTGTGCAGCAGACCCCCCACCAGCCCCCTCCAATCCAGCAATGTCCACAAGAACCTTAGCTGTATGGGGTCTCTCTCTCCTCATTGGCTGAGACAGCAGCGGGAGCCCATTGGCTCATGCCACTGTCAATCACAGCCAGTAAGACAATGAGGAGAGCAGGGGGGCAGGGGGGGACAAGCCATGGCTCTGAGTCTTATGAATGCATAGGGCAATGGCTCAGGAGCAAGCACATATTTGTGCCCCCAGGGCAAGCAGCTTTCCCTGGGGGCACTGCTTGAGGGGGAAGAGCCAGAGTGCCAGCGGGGGACCTGAAAAGAAGAGAATCGTGGATAGTGTGTGCAAAACCACTGCACAGAGTAGGTAAGACATGTTTGATATTTTATTTAAAAAATGAAGCTTTAATATCACTCTTGCTATAGTTACTATATAGTTAACGTTTCTGAATTTTTCTAACCAAGTAATCATTTTTACATTAATTAATTTTTATGCAATAGCATTGTTATACTGTATGTTCTATGTTGTTTTTTGGTATGAAAGGGTTAAGTTGACACAAATGAGTTTCTATATGAATTGAACCTTGATAATGTTATGTTGCTCATAGTAATCCTGGCCACTAATGGGTCATTACCTGGCCACTAATGGGGTTGTAAAGGGTTAATTCCTCAAAACCAAGTCAGGCTACTTAAGCATGCTTACAATGGTGCTGGGTGGACTTAATAAAAGAGATCACCCACTCCGAAACATGTTGTCGTAGCAATAGCTCACACTCCCATCTGCAGCCAGCTGCTCACATCACCCGACACCAAGCACGGTTCTGGCTTGTCCAGCGACCGGGGAGACTTCCTGTGTATGTGAACAGTCAGCATGACCAAGCACAGCGGCATCTGCATTTGGTCCAGATCTGCTGCCATAGCCACACTGTCAGCTGGATCACCTCTCAAAGGCGGTGAGAGGATTTGATGCTCACTACCGTGGTGGGGAGATATGATTGAAAAACTCGGATTCATTTTTGCTTGTGAGTGCATTTTTAGCTAGTTTTTATTGTGAAATAAAGGTTATTACACCACAGCCTGTGCGCTCTTCTCTTTTGTTTTTGTGTTTGCAGTTTCAAATATTTGGATGTCTTTATTTCTACGTTATGCATTTTTATATTTATGAATGAGTAAGGGGGGCAGTATCTGGGGGCCCCTCATTGTAAAAAGAGTCCTTCTCCCTCAGACCCCTACAGCCACCAGCCAGGATTATGGGGAAAAGGTCCATTTCCTCATCAACATGGAGATGAGGTGCCCCCTCAATGTTGAGGATATTTGGCCTGGTTTGGTTCAGAAGGTGAGCAAGCATGTTTGTCTACTTCCCCTCTTTCCTCGCCAGCCAGGCTGCATTGTTGGATTAAGGGTCTGGATATGGATTTCCTGGTGAACGCTACATATTTTGTAAAGCTTTGCATTTTGAAGGGGGCTCTTTGCTAATAGGTTTTTTCATTCTTGCAGTAGGATGTGCTACAGCAAAAGTGAAAATACAAATAAAAACAAATATTATGTTTAAATTGCTGGCAAATTAAACTTCATTCCTGCTACTTAGTTAAAAAAAAAATAATAAAAAGCACAAACACCCCTCCAGAGGTCCCCCAAATAACATAACAGACCCTTAGGGGAACCTCTTCAAAGTTCACCGAACTCTGCACAAACCTAACCCAGGGTTCAGTTCCAGACATAATAGACACTCCATTTTTGTAGAATTCTCAGATCTGTCTCAAATAGCTATATACACTTACATTCAAGGTTTTTAAAATGGGCACTGCTATACCATGTGCAAGCCAAGGTAATTCAGCTGAAGTCACAAATGCATTTCTAAATAAGCACACTGTGTGCCCAACATGTATAGTGTAATATAATGTAAATCTTTATACATCATACCAAGCTAAAGGGTCAGCCTGACATGATAAAAAATAATTGCTGGACATTTACCTCATGTTGCATTTATGTAAGGAAAGGCTAAGGCAAGCGAATTGTTAATCTAGATACTTCAACCTTAGCAGCCTTTGAATATCATGCTGATCATTATCTATAATATACACATTACCATGGTTTTTGTTACCCTTGCATCCCAATGATTTCATTTAGTACACCGTAAACACAAGCACATTAACTGAGTGTTTATCTAAGTTCATCTCTGGCAATATTAATATTTGGTTAATAAGATAATCGGAGCACATAGTAATATTTAAATGAATGTAACTGTTCATTTATAAAGTTAGTTTAACCCTCATTTTTTATTTAGGAGAGAAAAATACATCTATCAAGTATTTATTTATTCCATGTACACTACTTAGAGCTTTCAAAGTCAGTCCAGCCATGGTCAAACAGCGATTAATTATAGGCTGGCCAAGAATAAATTTCCTTCTCCACTATATGAAATGAGCAGAGCTCCTGCTATAATTTACTAAGTGCTGGTAAGTATCGCAAGAAATGTATACATGCATGTATCATCATTTAATCAGAATAATGAATATTTATAGGCCAATTAAAACACCAAGCTTCATAGCAGCTATATAAAGCTGGGAGGGAGAGGATCTATTTATAGAGAATTTTCACTTGTCCAAACATTTTGCTCTTACCTCCTTGATGCTTCATCATTAGAGTGTTAACATTAACTGTAACTTCTTTGGCTTTAGCAATAAATGGGGTGACTGATGATACTTTCCCAGGGCAGTCAATTTCTGAAGCCTAACACAGTATAGAACAAAAACATAAATGTCATGGTGTAGATGTTATTTATGAGTTTCTGGGTCATTGGACCTGCCTATGAATTTGAATCCTCTACACACATCTCCTGATGGAAGTACTACTTTGGTGAAAGTTCTAAAAGCAGTGATCAGAGGTAAGGAGTACTGGTCAGCACTCTTGAGGGATCCTGACCAATCCCCAAGAGGAGGCTTAGCATGGGGTGAGGACTGCCCTTGAAAATGAGAAAGCCTGATCAGATGGAGGAGAGTTGTTGCAGGAGAGTTGAGGGAGATGTGAGGCTGAAGGTCACGAGCCTGAGAGGGAGCCCAGATGGAGAGGGACTCACCTACAGACAGAAGGACCTGGGAAGGCTGAAAGCTTGGAATTTCACCTGCCCTCAGAGAGAGGACCACCTGTGTGACAGGGAAGGAGTGACCCAGTTAGAAGGCCTGATAGCAGTCACAGACCCACCAGCAACACAGGAGAAGGACAAAGTGAGTAAACCTGCAACCCCTCAGCCAGATAGGGAAAGGAGGCACTCTAGAGGGAAACTGGATTAGTCTGCCACCCAGGACTGTTTCATCCTTTTTATGTGGCAGAGACTGGATCCCCTGTCCAGGGATTCCTCCAGGCAGCCAGATAGAGGAGCATCTGGGGTCTGGGGTGGTACTACAGGAGAAGCTGGCTAGCTCTCCATATGAGACTGATTGCTGTAACCACTTTCACATAGTTCAGGAAGTTGTCCTCGGTTTCTCAGTTCAATTGGGTATCCCGTATACCCCTTATCCCATCCAAGTTTTAAATCCCCTAATAAAAAACTTCAAAACAAGCTGAAGGACTGGTCACTGATGTTTTAGAGCAAGTCTACGTGGTAATGTGTTACCTGGCTTTGCAGGACTATAAGGGGGACCAAAAACTTCAGCAGCTCCTAAGAGGGTAGTGCTACATGTACAAGCTTTACTCTGAAACTGATTGGCTACCATGCACAGCTGCTTTAGTTTTAATATATAGAGTAAGCACACCACATAGCCAAAATTAGTTTGCATTAGGCATACAAATATACAAATGTACAACAGGTACAGATAACTGAATATGTCATCAAACATGCTGAATTACAAAAAAAAACATGCATGCATATACTGTAGGAACAGAAAGCTACACTTAAAACGTATAAGAGCTGATATTCAGAAATACATAGCGGAATTCAGTACATAGGAGAGAGTAATAAAAAGGAATGTTGAGTCAGACCTTGGTGAAAAGAGTGAGGAGGAGGAAGCAACAAAGTTTTGTGATGCAAAAACCCCCTCTCGAAAACCTCCTACCTAATTTACCACTGAATGGCTGCCATTGTCAGCTACTTCCCCCCAGCCAGCTGTTTGGGACATCACTTCCACCATTTTTGGTTGTTCTGCGCTCCCAAGACTTGCCAGCCATAGCATGGCTGGATCATGTGCCAACCAGTTTCTGATAGGGAAGACTGCACAGGATGGGGTGAAATCAAGTTTGTCTAAGCGCAACAGAAATGCTGAGCAAAAACTCTGATGGGGAAGTTTTAGGGAGCAGCTTCCTAATATCACACACACACACACACACACACACAACTGCACCAAATTCCGCACGCTCCAGTTTTAGTAAATCAACCCCTCTATGTTTGGTTGGGCCTATCTCATCTCTAAAAAAACTTTTATCACTTCTATCAGCTCATCCCCCATATTTATAACCTTTTGTACCTGTCACACCTGATTAGAGTGTAAGCTCTTATGTGCAGGGCCCTCTTAACCCTCTTGAATTTTATTTTATTGTATTGCTTGAGGTGATTGTAGCCGTATTAGTGCATTTGCGACAGAAACAATTAAGTACTGTCCATGATACTTTTTTTATTTGCACTAACATACAATTTTGAGGACAAGCTTTTGGGGCATGTCCCCTTCTTCAAAGTCCAGGCAGTACTATCCTTGGACTTTGAAGAAGGGGACATACCCCGAAAGCTTGTCCTCAAAATTGTATGTTAGTGCAAATAAAAAAAGTATCATGGACAGTACTCAATTTTATTGTATTGTAACTGTACTCTCTCCCTTAATGTTGTAAAGTACTGTGTAAACTGCTGGAGATATATAAATCCTGAAAAATAGTAGTAATAACAATTTCCTTTACTGCGGTCCCGGAGAAACAAGGAAGTGAGGGGAAATCCATTGGACAGATATCCCAATTGGAAAGATTTCACCTCATCTATTGTTCCCGCTGCATATGAGCCTTATTATGGACAGAATTTTTTTTTAAAAATTATGTTTTTTTTTCTTTTTTCAGTTAAACTCCATTTGTTATTTTTTCCAGGCTATATTTACCTGAACCTAACTGAATAACACAAGCACACGCACGCACACATGCACCTGAATGAGTGATTCACATATCTTCTGCATTTCAGGGACATTGCTAAGATAGTGGAAACATGGGGCACCTCTGGGCACCCCTTCTCAAGAAAACCCCCTAGCAAAAGACTCCTCTTCACAAAGAAAAATTGTTCCCTTCCCAAAAGGAAAGCATACCACATTAAATTCGTCATCCACCATCCTGCAACTTAGTTCCAACAATGTTCACTATTGCTTTGCACATCCTACAGCCCTCTTCCAACACTGCTTACCACTGACCTTCACCCTCCATAAACCCTCTTCTAATAGTACTTACTACTAGTCTACATCCAATGCAATTCTCTCCTAACACCGTTCACCACTAGCTTGCACCACTGCAATACTCTTCCAACACTACTCACATCTGGTCTGCTCCCCCTGCTGGCCTCCTCCAACAGTTTGCTACTGGCCTTTGTCCACTATAACCTTCCTCCAACACTCCTCACCCCTGCAATCTCTACAATCACTGCAGCCCTCTTTCTGACAGATTACTTGAAAAAAGAGTTAGGATGGTCTAGGTCTCAGGGGAGTTGTGGGCCCAGTACACAGGATAAAGGTTTCAAATGAATTAATAAAAGCTGATCATTGTAAATGGTTGGTCTCAACACTCATAACTGGTACACTTGCAGGAGAACTTGTTCTTTTGAAAAACAACAGACTCACTTGCTGGATCACCAAGTAAAAATAAAGGAAAGAAAGCTTAAAAAAGAAAACGAATATAGCTATCACATCTATGAATTGGTCAGCTGCAGAATAATGAATATGAAACACAAAATGTGTATCACAACTGTGTATAAGGCCCCATGTATACGGGACGTTTCTGAACGATGGAAACTGACTGCTGGAAAACATAGGTTAAAAAACGTCTGTTTAGCCACGTTTGCATAACGCGTTTATAAGTGTTTTTAAAGATAAGCAGAGGAGAACCTCCCAAATGCCCAGAATGCACTGAAAAGTTGTAAAATTATTAACTATATCAGATTGTTTCAGTGAAATACACACAGTAGAAGCAGATACAGCAGTATGTGTTGAGATAATTAGGTGGGAGTTGCTCATTAACATTTCTTTTGTTTCCAAGGGTGGGAAGGTGTCTGCTGGAGTGAGTCATTAAGGTCACCTGGCAGGGGGTCTTCATGAGGAATTTGAGGTGTGGATGGTCATTAACATATCTTTTGTTTCCAAGGGTGGGAGAGGGCCGAGGTGTGAATTGGTCATTACAATGTGTGACAAGCTTGGTAGGAACATCCTGTGTTAAGTGTTTTGTCCATCCTTAACAACTCTTTGCATGCATTTTTCATGATGAAAAAAAGGCTCTGGACAGCATTGGGAACTGGAAGAGTTAAAAAAAATTCAACGGCAAACACTTATAAATGCATGGCGTTACTATTTGGCGTGCCAGCTCTGCCGTGTAGTGGATTGGCATGTCCACTCTGCTTCTAAGGACTGGGTGCAACTAGAACACGCCTTCTCGTCCGCACCCCTGATTTCGATCCCTTGGCTGCCGCTGAAGCATACGCCTCAGGTCCTTCTTACTCACCCTTTGGTAGGCCCTACCCTGAAAGCCTTCCGCTATACCTGCAAATCAGCATCTATTTCTGCGTCTCCGAATTGTCTCACTTCCATCCGACTCAACCCTGACTTCCCCCCTGGAATGCACAAGAACTTTCTATCTGAACATTGGCCGCATGATCAAATTTTGGCCAAACACTTTCTCCACGAAGGCAAGATGAAATCACTCCACGAACTGCGTGACAGCTTGGGTACCCGCAATTTTCCTCTCTGGGTTTATTTGCAAATACGGCAGTATCTGCTCTCGCATAAACCTTTCCGTGATTGGACCCGCCCTCTTACCCCTTTTGAGGATATTTGCTCGAAAGGAGAACCACGTACGCATTTGATTTCAGAAATTTACCCTCTCTTAATTGAGAATAGGGCCTATAACTCCCTGCCCTCCTGTCAGGCCTGGAATAGAGATTTGGATGATAATTTGGCGGATTCCGACTGGGCACGTGTATTCAAATATTCTCATAAATGCTCCCTTAATGTCTCGACGCAGGAAAACGGTTACAAATTGGTGTCGAGGTGGTATCGCACCCCTTCACAAATTTCTCATTTCAATCCTTCTTATCCCAATACCTGTTGGAGGTGTGGGGCTGCGGACGGATCATTTTTACACATCTGGTGGTCCTGTCCGAGCATTCAACCGTTTTGGCAAGAGGTCCATAGGATTGTAGTATCGGTGACGACCGTGCCTCTGGATCTGTCTCCGGCCCAGTTTCTCCTCCATCATTCCTCCCTTCCGGGGGGACAATATCATAGATCTTTGGCCATGCATATGGTCAACGCGGCCAGACTCTGCCTTCCCGTCCTTTGGGGCTCTTCTCGCCCCCCCTCTGTTCGTGATTGGCTTGTCCGTGTGGGTAAAATGGCAGACATGGAGGAACTAATTGCGTCGGCCCTTGACACTCCCACTAAATTTTCCCACATTTGGGCCTGCTGGATCTACTTCACAACTACTCCTACGTACAGGTCTCTTATGGACCATCAGGTCTGACTTGGTCCGGCTTTCCTGCTGATGTTACTTCTTTACAGTAGTTTTTGTGATAGGCACTGAGACTCTTTTCGACAATGTATCCCTTCCCACGCGACTCTGGCGTTAGCTTAACTCCTATCCCCATGCATGAGTAACCCCAGATATTGCTGTCATTTCTCACCCCATATGTTCCCCCCCCCCCCCCCACTATTAATTTATTTTGGAATTTTTTTTTTTTTTCTTCACCTTCCACCCCCATCCCCCTCTTTCTGTTTCTATCACTTTTCTCTCTATTTCCCTTTCTCTCTTTTCTCCTTTCTCTTTTCTTCTCGCCTCTCGCTTTGCTATGCTACCTGGAACACTAGACATGCCATCCTTTCACTCTCCCCACTTCCATCAACGGCTCCTACCGCAACGTATGCCGGTTTTTGTAACTCTCCACCTTGCCATAAGTTTTTGTCCAATTCCTACGTTCAGATGCCATGACCACTCTTCCTATCGCTACAGCCCTGCTTGGCGAAGCACGAGCGCAGGGGATATTATATGATGCAATTGCACCCCATACTATACTATATTGGCTCCGGTTTGTTGCAAGCATAACCTTATTGTAGTCGGGTTTTGTATTATTGCATTATCATTATCTGTATTTTCTTGTTTGAGTTACTGCTGTATCGCTGTAGGTTGTGCCTGCTGTTTCGCTTAGGCACCCTGTACATGTCTTTTGTACCATTATGTTCTTTCTTAATAAAGGCTTTCTTTTTGGAAAAAAAAAATAAATGCATGGCGTTTAGACGCGTTTAACATTTGAAATGCTGATAAAATCGACATCTGAACGCACGTTTGTTGCGTTAAAGAAAACTGTAAACTCAACTGCCTGTAAATGAAGATGTGTACATGGACACATAGGAAAACATTAGGGTGAGTTCAGGGGCTGCAGAAAAAAAAAATGCTGAACATCTCCTAAACGTAATTTTAGCAGCTGCAGTGTACATGAGCCCTTAATCCTAATCTTATTACATAATAATACAATCCATGTACAGGAAAAAACAGTTCATGAAAGTAGTAAAATATCTTAATAAAAGGGTGCTCACAAAAATTCACTCTACTCTCAAGTGCTCAGAGACCAGCCACCATCTCCCTGTGAAGTAAACAGTTACCAGAACAAATGGCTGCTTTTACAACAGCATATATGCACATGGCTCATGTCAGAAATCATCAGCGTGTAGACCCGACTTCCCAATATTCTGTGTCCAATGGCACCTCAGGATGGGATCAGGCTGGAGTGAACAAATCTTACCAGGAGCAAGAGATAATCTCCAATAGTGTAGTATTTATTGTATTTTAAAAAGCAATCTCCATAAATAGCAATCATTACTCACAAAGAAAGCCGCTGCCGACCCAAGATCATGCAGTGGTGTGACTTCAGCACTAGAAACTCCACTCTGACTCATTTCATCCAATAGGACTTTATCAAGGAGTTTGAAAAATAATAAATGTTTGGGTTTAATATCACTTGAAAATATATCTAAAGCCAAAAGTTGTTTTTTTGTGACATGCTGTGCTACTTCTGGACGTTTGTAAATGCTTATACGGAATAGATTCCTTTTTATGGGAGATTTTATACTATGTGGAGTGTCTCTTTTTTCATATGTGCATCTGTCCTGCTGAGCTGCAGCAGTTCCCTGCACGCTGTGGATGTATATGGTGACAAATGACAGCAAAATCCCTGGTTTCTCTGTGCATGAGGGGAGGCTGGAGAGAATGCCCTTTCCCTGGGGGAATTTCACAATGCACACACTGTATGATCACCCTTATGGAAGCTCGCATTATTTAGCAAGCCTTGTGTGTGACCAATGACACCTGGGAGACCTTACAAGTGTTTGATGGTAACAGCCTGGGGAGCTCATCTTATTCTCTCATTTTATGTCCTAGTATATTTTCCAGTATGTATGCCTCTATATGAATTCCTAGAACTAAGCACTTTGTTGATTTATGTTTTTGTATATTATTACGATATCATGGTTTAAGTATTTTGCGTTCAGATATTGCTGTTAACTATAGACACTGGAGGTAAGGTCTATAGCCACACCACCCTAAATGCGCACAATCTAGTCTGATCTCAGAAGCTAAGCAAGGTCATAGCCGGGTAGCACTTTGATGGGAAACATTGAGGGGAGTATCTTAGTAATTCATATGATTATTTTTCAAAAGCACCCCTTGGAATGCTGTATCTTCAGTCCCCTATAGCAACGGTCACAATTTTAAATTTCTGTTTTGCCATAGTAGATGCTTTGAGATGTAGCAAATAGGACAACATGTAGTAAATACTATAATATAGAATATATATAAATATATATATATATATATATATAATAATTGACTGCTTTGTATTGCAGTATCAACTTTCCCATGAGGTGAAGAAGCAAGTGAATTGTTCTTTTTTTTTTTAAACTTTAAATAAACTTGCTTTGTGGTGGCATGGAAGTTCTTTCTGCAGCTGACTTTGGTTTTCTCAACATCATTCAGAGAAAAAGGAAAAAAAACCCATCTCTGAGCATAAGTAAATCCATCAGTTTTTGAAATTAATTAGGAATGTGTCAGGAAGAGAATGTATGTCTTCCGTCAGACGTGTGGCAGCAGACTAACTTGACTTCTGATGGCTGTACAGATCTTATTAGGACTAATTTGTCAATAAACTTGACAAAAAAGCGAAATGGGGATTAGCAGGTTCTGAAAGCCAAGAGCAAACTATTTACCATGAATGTGTTATGGTTTGAGAGAATCTAGATGAGAACGAGAACAAGACTTGGATTTTAGATGCTATTTTCAACATCATATACTCTAGAAAGGAGGATAGGAGCAAACTGTCTCATTTGCATAACAAAGGCCTTTGGATTCTCTATCCCTCTGACAACCTGACATTAGCCAAAAGGTAGGGGAATACTTTTGATGTTTTTTTTTTCCATAGAAATAGAAGGCTGCAGAGAGAATGACAGGCTTTGTAGATTACATATTTGTACTATTATTTCATAGAAATACTGTACATACTTCATAGAAACGCTGTATATTTTTGCAGAAGTGTTAAGCAAAGTTTTAAGGCTATTATACTGCAGACTGTGGTCATGTTTAAGCCTTAGCAACTGATATTTTTAGGTATCCTAATTTGGCATCCCTAGTGGGTATGCCTAGTATGTGGCTGTATCCCTAGCTCCTTATTTATTTTTATTGCATGAAAAAAAGGCCATAGCAAATGCTTAGTCACTTCAGTTTGTTATTCCCTGATATGTTCTGAAAATGTAAACGTAGACACTAAAATAAATTCCACCATGAAGTGTTTTATTAATAATTTATTTTACTAATAATATACAAAAATGTAGATGTAAACATAAAAACCAATCTCAGTTAATCTTTCTTTTAGCTTGAATAAATGATATTGCTGCAAACAGAAGTCAGGTTAATTGTTGTGTTATTGTTTGTACCAATATATAAAATATCGGAGCAGTTTATTTATAGATTAGAAACACTGGAGGAGACTTACTAAGACTGGTGCACTCAGAATCTGGTGCAGCTGTGCATGGTAGCCAATCAACTTCTTATTTCCGCTTGTTCATTTAGACTTTGGCTATAAAACCTGGAGGCTGATTGGTTTCTGTGCAGAGCTGCACCAGATTTTTTACTCTCCAGTTTTAGTAACTCTCCCCCACTGTATTTATCCACAATAGCACTTGTGGGCCAGTGCTTAGGGCAGCAGGGTAAGGGATCAGAGAGACGATCCAGACATTGAAACAATAAAACTGTGATAATATTTTGGTATTTCTTTCCCTGTTCAGACAATCTCTGTATAATTATAGACGAATTTGGCAAAACAACTGAAGCCAGAAAAGGGTGCAGGGAATGGGGCAGCACAGTGGCTAAATGGTTAGCACTTCCGTTTGGCAGTATTAGGGTCGTTGGTTTGAATCCCAACCATGGCACCACCTGCCTGGAGTTTGCATGTTCTCCCTGTGCTTGCGTGGGTTTCCTCCAGGTACTCCAGTTTCTTCCCACACGCCAAAGACATGCTGGTAGGTTAATTGGATCCTGTCTAAATTGACGCTAGTATGTGTATGTATGAATGTGAGTTAGGGACTTTAGATTGTACACCCCTTGAGGGTTAGGGACTGATGTGAATGTACAATATATATATGTAAAGCGCTGTGTAAATTGATGGCGCTATATAAGTACCTGAAATAAATAATAAAAGGGAACAGAAGACTATTTACAATTCATTAAACATAAAAACATTTCTCCTTGTTCTTCTTTAATCTATAGTTAGATCTCTGTAGTTAAAGTAAATCTAAAGCAAAAACATTTTTCTTCATTTTGGATAGAGCAGGGAGTGGTTAAATCCTGTTAGTTTTTTTTTTTTTTTTTCTACATATGTGTCCTATTGCAGACATTTTCCTTTAATTTCAGGTCCCATAGACAGCACAGAAAGTGAGAAGAAATGTTTTTAATGTGAGGGAAATTACCTTTTTGACATTTGCCTGTGTAACACGAATGCTCGCTGGAAGATTTACCCATTACTGTTGTTTTGGAGACAATTTACAATTTTAGATTCTCCATCACCTTCAGTCCTGGTAGCAATGATCACCAAAACAGGAACAGACAATAAATCTCGCTAATTTAGACAAAAAACAAAACCCTGATAATGTTTCAACCCCTTAAAATTCAATCCAAAACTAAATACACTTTAAAGAAGCAACTAAGCATATAAAAGCAACCTACATGCTGCTCCAATCATTTTAAACAGTAGCTTGTACTAATGATGACTAGTGATGGGCTGAACACCCCCCTGTTCAGTTCGAGGTCAAACATTCAAACCTACCGAAAGTCTTACCACAAACTTTGAACAGGGACAATTTACTGAGTGGTATCTTACCATATCTGAGTATGTGGTAAGATACCGCTCAGTTACTAAAATACCACATGGGTTTTATTATTAAGTCATGTGGTATTTTAGAAGTGAAACATTCATTCACGTTTCAGCTGTCAGCAGGGATCCCTGCTGACAGCTGAATGTCAAAAGAATTGGTCGGCATTGCCTGACAATTTAAAAAAAAAACCCATCATGGAGTCCCCCCTCCCATCCATACTAAGCCCTTTTGGTTCTGGTATGGATTTTTAGAGGAACCCCTATGCCAATTTTTTTTTTAAAAAGGCGTAGGGGTCCCCCCTCCCATCCATACCAGATGCTTATCTGAGCATGCAGCCTGGTAGGTCAGGAAAGGGGGGGCAAGCAAGTGCCCCCTTCTGAACCATACCAGGCCGTATACCCTCAACATAGGGGGGTGCTTTGGGTCAGGGGGACTCTCCCCAAAGCACCTTTTTCCTATGTTGATAAGGACAAGGGCCTCTTCCCCACAACTCTGGCCGGCTGTTGTGGGGGTCTGCGGGCGGGGGGCTTATTGAAATATGGAAGCCCCTTTAACAAGGGGGCCCCCAGATCTTGCCCCCCATGTGAATGAGTATGCAGTACATGGTACTGCTACCCATTCACAAAAAAAAGTGTAATGTAAAAAAAACCAGGAGACAGCCTTTGACAAGTCCTTTATTAAAAATAAAAAAAAAGTCCCTTGAAGTAGATCCAACATCACTCACGATGCCCACCGCCACCATGTCTGACAGCTACACCGCAATGACAGTTCTTAAATAGGGTGATGACATCACAAGGGGGGGTGGAATCACCCCTGCCCCTTGTAACATGATCATGCCTGTGATTAACGAAAGCATTGCACCTGACATGTGGTAAGGTGCAATGCTGTGGCCAATCACAATGCACTGTCAGGGTGCAGTGCATTGTGGGGCATTGTGTGAGCAGCCTGCCAAACACTTGCATGTTCATGTGTTCAACTTACGTTTGACTCAAACATGCAGCCCATTATTAAAGATGACAGGAGAAAAGGGTTGCTTATATAAAAAGAACATAATCTTTTTTGTGTTCATAGGCCAGCATAATATATAAATATGGCCTTATGTCTTGCAGTAAAATTAGTGTCCATTGCTCTTTGCCTAATTCAGTAAGCCCATGTGTGATAGATGACTATGCAGCAACTAGTATAGCAAGGTTTTGCTTTTACTGGACAGTTCCAGACAGAAAAATATGCTAAACAAAATTATTTTCCTTACGGATCTAAAACATACAACATTGTATTCTAAATCTCATTTGTTATACAGTTATAATGTAGTTGTCAACTGTCGAAGCAGAAAAATGGCCAGGCAGCATCTGATTTTAAGAGGCATCGATCTGTATCTGATGTCATGGCATAATGTATATACAGCACATTCTTTGATTAGTAAAACTAATTTACAAAAAGAACTAAGTTACATAGCAATGCAATGACTTATAGTGAACCTTCAGCCAAAACATTTGTGTTTTGGATAGTGAGTAAAGGATGGAACCTTTGATGGGTTTTACTTAATGCCTGTGTTTGTGGTTTTCTCTTCCTTTCCAATGACCAAACCAGTGGTAACGGAAATCTGTGCAGGGGCATATGCATGGGTAGTAGTAAAATACTGCCAGAAGTTTTAACTTTGTCCACTCTCTTTGCTAAATGTGTTCCTGCTGAAGAGATACCACTCACTTTTCTGCCCAGGTAGCAACACTGAAAGGGAGGAGAAATTTACTCAAGGGGGTCACAGACAGGAGTAAAAACCTTCTCTCCCCCTCTCTGTTGGGGTCCCCCAAGGCTCTGTCCTTGGGCCCCTTCTCTTCTCCATCTACAGCTCCTCCCTTGGCCAACTGATACACTCCCATGGCTTCAACTACCACCTCTACGCTGATGACACACAAACCTACCTCTCTACCCCTCGCCTCAGCCCTTCAGTCTCCGCCCAAATCACCTGCCTACTGAACGACATATCACACTGGATGTCACTCCACTTCCTCAAATTAAACCTTTCCAAAACCGAGCTCCTAGTTTTCCCCCCAGCCCACGCCCCCCCCTGACCTCTCCACCACGACCATCAACGCCACCATCAGTCCCACCCCGCAAGCCAAAGTTCTAGGTGTCAATCTAGACTCCAACCTATCCTTCCAGCCATTGGACCCATGTCCAATCACTGGTAAATTCATGCAGGCTCCACCTACGCAACATCTCCAAAATACGTTTGTTCCTAACCCCAGAAACTACTAAACAACTCATTCACTCCCTTATTATCTCACGACTCGACTACTGTAACTCCCTCCTCACTGGCTTACCTCATCACAGACTCTCCCCATTTCAGTCTATCCTGAACTCAGCAGCCAGACTCATCCACCTTACCAACCGCTCCGTATCCACCACCCCCCTCTGTCATTCCCTCCACTGGCTTCCGATTGCCCAATGCATACAATTCAAACTACTAACATTGACGTACAAAGCTATTCATAATACTGCCCCAAACTACCTCACCGACCTGATATCCAAATACCACCCAACACGTACTCTTCGCTCCTCACAAGACTTCCTACTCTCCAGTTCCCTGGTCTCCTCCTCCCATGCCTGTCTCCAGGACTTCTCCAGGGCTTCCCCCATCCTCTGGAACTCACTACCCCAATCCATTAGACTGTCACCTTCCCTCCTCACCTTCAGGCGCACCCTGAAAACCCATCTCTTCAGGGAAGCCTACCCCACCCTCACCTAACAGCCGATCTCCTCCACTCCTCCTACCACTCCATCCCCCACAGCCATTTCCTCCTGTACCACTATCCCCTCCCTCCTAGATTGTAAGCTCCAAGGAGCAGGGCCCTCAAACCCCTCGTGTATTGTATTGTTACTGTATTGTCTCATGTACTGTCCCCCACTATGATGTACAGCACTGAGCAAACTTTTTGGCGTTATATAAATACTGTATAATAATAACAACAACAACAATAGGTTCTAACCCTAGCCCACTCCAAAATTGAAAAAAAAAATGCTTGTGTTCATTGTGCTCTTAGTTTTGTGGCAAATCTGCAGGGTTTTCTGGAAAACCTTTGGATGAATTTGGGTGAAATTTGTAACCCAAATGCTTTGGATGGCCTTTAAATCATGACCAGCAGGCTTGGAATGGCCAATTATAAGGATATTTAGGTAAGCCAACCCCTTCACTATAAAAGAGGAGCTCAGAGGTGCATTGTGTCAGTGTTTCCAAGTTTGTGTAGGGAAAGGGTAGGGAGAGGTGACAAACTACATGGGGAAAAATTATGGTCAGTTAGCAAACTGTTTTATCTTTGTAAATTGCAGTTGTGGGGTTTTGTTTGCCCCTTTCTATGCTCTCAATTCTCCATTTAGCCCCAAAGTCCCTCTGAGGACTATTATCAGTCAGGTTGACCACTTAGGTCTGTACTGAGGCTTCTGCTTCCTATACTCATGTTATATTCTAGAATGCTTGGGTGGGTTTGAGTTTTTTAGTAGTGGGGAATTAGTATTATCGCAGCCTTAATTAGATGTAAATGGAGTGATTTCTTATGGAATGTATTAATTCCAAGGAGTTATGACAGGGCAATGGGCGACAGGAAATGCCCATGATTGAACAAGGGATGATTGCATTGTTGAGCCTCAAGTCCAATCACAGAATACCTTATATTTTGTGTAAATAATTAAAGCCATTTTATGAATGGAGGTGCTGCAGAGTGAGTGACTCATTGTAATTGTTGATTCAGACCCCGACTATCAAGTTCAGTGGCAGGGTGCATGAATCTAACAATTTTCAGAAACAAAAAGCACGAGTAGGACACAAATTATTAGAGGTACATTATAGATACCTAGCTAATGCTCCAATATTGTATTTTTTTTTAACACAATTCAACTTTAATGTATTTAACTACTCGATCTTTTAATGACTTTGTAGCTAAAATAGAAACATTTCTCTAGTACCCGATGCACTCACAAACTATACTATAGCATTATACTGATTGACAGTACTCTTGCAAAAGCACAGCTAAAGAATCCCAGTGGGGGCTGAGATTATTACCTAGTTCAGATCTGCTTAGCTATTGCATGCTGAAAAATGAATAAAATAGTTACATTTCTGCTCCTGTACCAAACAATCAGATTCTTAAACAATAACTACAAGAATATCTTCATGGAAAACATTTACTCTACATTTATCTTCAAAATAATTTTTTCTATTCAATAAAACGTTTGACTGGGTGAATTAATTTAAGTAAACTTGGCATAGCTAAACTAAATCCAAAAGGATAAGGATAATAATTTAAACTGGATTTGTGCTTTAGCCACAAGATCCATGCATTTAAATAATGAAATAAAAAACAAGCACCAAAAACAAGCAAGGTTTGAACAAATTTGGCACAAGACTTCTAAACATGCCAGACAGGCTTTTTATGAAGCTGTCAGGATATGCCACCTGTTTCAGATTTTTTTTGCAGCAGTTCACGCTGCCAGAAACAAAATAAGGATCCATCCAACTGCCGACCAAAATAAAAAGGCCTGCATCAGCCATATGTCTTCTAGGGCTAAATAGTCTTTATACCATCAGGACATGTTAGCTAGACTTCAGTTTTGTAAACCATGGAAAATATACAGGCAGTGGTTTCAAATGTATGTAATCCTTTTAGCAGTATGTCAGCAAACATTATATTTTTAGTGAGCTGGTTATACTGGACATAAAGCATTGCTAAAACACTGACCAATCAGAATTTATTCAGATGTTTTTGATGTGTGTGAAGTTTAATCAGGAGTGTAAAATATTTTACACTCTGGGTATTATTATTATACAGGATTTATGTAGCGCCAACAGTTTTCTCAGCACTTTACATTATAACGGGAGACAATACAGCAACAATACAGTTCAATACAAGAGGGTTAGGAGGGCCCTGCTCCTTGGAGCTTACAATCTAAGAGTAAGATTTACTAAAGGCGCAAAGGTTGCTCACTTTGAAAAAGGAAGCTGCACTTTGCAAGGGGATTTCCCCCACATCTTAGTAAATACAGTAAAGTTCTGATGACTTCCCTCATCCAATCATGTGCAAGCAAGAATGCTGTTTTTTTAAATTTTCCTAGCATATGGTTAAATATTTTTTGTAAAGTGAAATTCAATAGGCTCTGGGGAAAATAATCATGCAAAGTGAAACATCTCTTGTAAAGTGAACAGCCTTTAGTAAATCAACCCACATAGTTCCAACAATGAACTGTATTTTTGCTCATTTAGGCAGAACATTGCTATATGTCACAGATTTAATAGTTAATGCTGGCCTGTGTTTGAACTGCCATTCCTACTTTGTGTTCATTTTCATTTGACATACTTTTATGAAATGACATAGCAACATTCTGAGCCAGCAGCCTTTAAAGGGTCATAAGATTCACATTTAAAAAATGTCATCTTACCTGGCAGAGAAGATGAACAGTGTAGATCTTCTATAGACACGAATAACATGTTAAAAGACATTTCATATGTAAGGTCTGAGCAAATCTCACACTGTGCTGCATATATCATTTAGGCAGAGCATCAACCTGCCTGACACAGATATATTGATATAACATTTAACATTCAAGCTAAAATAATACAGTTTTTTTTTTTATCAGGGGTTTTGCTTTGGATTTTCTGAGGGTTACAGCAATTTTAAAGAGATCCTTTTGCCAACTTAAAAAAAAAAATGCAGGTAAAAGAATAGAAAAATGTAAGTATTTTAAATCGTACTTTCAATAATTTTCTTTTGTATAAACTTTTTTATTCACTTGCAATGTGCATTTGAATTTGCTAGGAAACTCAACTACTCCAGGAAGAGTCAATTTCCTAAAACAGTAATATATATATATATATATATATATATATATATATATATATATATATCACAGCCCTTCCCCTTTCCTGGGGATACCTAATTAGCGTTTGTGCTGACCTAGCACCACCCCTCCCTTCACCTCCCTACATAATCTTTTATGTACAGTAGCTGCATGTGGGAGGATTGCAGGTGAATGCTATAGAGCACAGGTGACAAACACAAGGCCCGTGGGCTGAGTTTGGCCCTCCAGGCCATTTCATGTGGCCCTTGCAACTCTCCTTCAGCTATGGTACCCCCCTTGTCTCAGCAGGCAACAGCAGAGGAAGAGAGGACAGAACTCCTCTACCAGATCTTGCACTTCTCAGTGCAGCTGCAACACTCCTTCATCTCTGCCTCCCCTGGTCTCAGCATTCAGCAGACTCTGGTAACTGACTCCACTCCACCTCTGGTCCTCCTCCAGACCCTGCACGTTCTGCTTCCCAGCTCTGCCCCCAAAGGGGGTGCTGCTGATGTTAGGGAGGGTGGGGATTCTTGACATGTGGTGTATAGGGGGTGGGGTGTTCTAGTCTTACAGATACAGCCGGCCCTTTGAGGGCAACTATAATGCTTATACGGCCCGCGATGAAATGGAGTTTGACACCCCTGCTATAGAGCTTTTAAAGTGAAAGCTCTATACTACTGAGAGCTCTACAGAGTGCTAGGGCTGCTGACATCACATCCAAGATGGGGGCACTCAGCAGCAGTCTCAGGACCTTTGGATGTCTACACAATAGTGGCTTTTACAGGTAAACATGCATACAATATGTTAAATGCACATATGATCTTATGGGAAGAGTGTGAAATTTGGTAGCAAAAGCTCTTCTGTGATCAGTTGTCGTACAAATTGCCATTAAGGTGCTATAATTCTTGCTATTTTAGCCATCTGTTGGGACTTTTGGGGCTACATAATTATATTTACTGTAATCACTACACAATCATGCTTTTGCTTTTTTTAATACATAAAATGAAATACCCTCTATTATTCTGAGATCCTGTAGATTAAGGTTTCCTAAACAGTCTGACACCATTATGGTGAGCCTTGTTTATTATCTTGATAAGCCCAGCCCACTCTGGTAAAAAAAATAAAGAAATTGAACAATCCTTTTCATAAAACAAATAGAGCTTTCTGAGATGGGTGTGTCTTTACAGCCTAATTTTAACTAAGAACCCACCCAAGTATGTCTATACAGTACATTAATGCATGCTGGTGGGTGTCTATTCATTCTGATCTGTGTACTGTGCATCTTTGTGTGTCAGTATGTTTGTCAAAGTCAGCATTGGTTGTTAGTCTATCAGTCTGTGTCCGCCACAGCCTAGTTTGTGAATCCCACTCTGACTATCACTGTATGTCAGATTTTGTATATAAATGAAGGAACGACTCACTCCTTGCATTACATTATGAAGGATCTAAGGATTTACATCGCAGTTCAGTGACCTCTCTAAATGTACTTAGTCTACTGCCTCGTACCTTTATATGGCCTGTGAACGTCTTGGTTAATCCTGGTATCAATTTAATTCCCAGCATGGACACATAATTCAAAATATAATCTGGCATATCAAGGTCAGGTTGTAGAACACAAAATGGTAAGCATAGTTATGAATAGTACATATCAATATGTTAGGTGTTATATATATTTGAGGGAAGTTAATTTAGTTTGTGTGCTAATTAATACTGTATTTTTTATTCAGATACACATTTTTTACTGTGTTTTCTGAGTTTAATTGAGCATTATTAATTATTATACAGGATTTATATAGCGCTAACAGTTTGTGCGGGCAGACTGTACTATTACAATACAATTTAAAACAGAAGGAAACAGAGGACCCTGGTCGTTAGAGCTTACAGTCTAAAAGAGGAGGGTCAATTAATACAAAAAGTAATAACTGTGGGGGATGAGCTGATGGAGAAAATAAAGTACAAATATTAGGTGGGGGCAAGAAAGGCTCGCCTGAAGAGATAGTTTTTCAGGGATGGTCTAAATGTAGACAGAGAAGGAGACAATTGGACAGACTGGGGTAAGGAATTCTATAGGATGGGAGAGACTCGGGAGAAGTCCCGGAACATGGGAGGAAGTGACAAGGAAGCTAGAGAGCAGGAGGTCTTGGGAGGAACACAGAGAACAAATTGATTGGCATTTTGCGAATAGGGTTGTGATGTAGCGTAGGGCCAAGTTGTGGATGGCTTTGTAAGTTGTTAGTATTTTGAATTTAATTTGTTGGGAGACCGGAAGCTAGTCGAGGGATTGTCAGAGAGGAGTAACACATGCTGAACGGCTAGTAAGGTGTATGAGTCTGGCAGCAGCATTCATGATTGACTGAAGAGGGGATGTAATCCAATGAGGAGTTGTTTCAGTAGTCAAGGCGAAACATGACCAGGGAGTGAATTAGCAGCTCTGCAATGTCATTGGCTAGGAAAGGGTGAATTTTGGAGATGTTGTGTAGGGTGATGCTGCAAGTTTTGAATATTGATTGAGGGAGGACTCCGGAAAAATGGCCGCCGTCTTCCGTGCGCTGAGAAGAAGGGCGGGCGGGACAGAGCGTTTCGGAGCTTTTGGCCTCTAGTGGAGCTTTTTGCTTGCAGAACCCTGATCTTGGAATCCTACACCTAACTGGGAAGAGGAGGATCTGTTGCTGCATCCATAGAGGAGGGATCCATTTTTCCTGTAACAGGACCAGCTTTATTTCCTTCTGGATTGAGGATCCATGAGCACTAGATGCACACTGCGTTTATGTGTCTTTGTTCTGGTGAGTGCGTTTTTCAGCCGTTTCCACATGGATCACCAACTTTGAATCCTTACTTGTCACTGGACACGTTCTATTGACTAAGACTTTAAGTGGACTTATATCTGTTTTTACTATCACTACTCATAGCGCTGCACTATTTTTATGTTATTCTATTTTAAGTATATATCGGTTGCTTAGAGTGCTTAGCCGCTTTCAGGACTAGCGCTCACTGTGTTTTTTCCCTATTAGAAAATATTATATGGTCAGGTTTGGATAGATTGAGTTTAAGTGGTGTGACATTCAGGCTGATATGTCTGTTAGTAGATTAGTGATGTGTGTGAAGACTGATGGAGTGAGATCTGGGGGTAGGGACATAGATTTGGGTGTCGCCAGAGTAGAAATGGTATTGGAAGCCATGAGAGGCTATCAACTTACCCAGGGAGGAGGTGTAGATCAAGAATAGGAGAGGTCCAAAAACAGAACTTTGGGGGAGCTTATTGGAGAAAGGAGGAGGAGGAGGAGATGAGGAAGGGAGATTGTAATTGATACTGAAGGTGCAGTGAAATAGGTACGAAGAGAACAGTGATGGAAACCAGTGGAATAGAGTTTTTTTGAGGGGAAAGGGGTGGTCCACTGTGTCAAAAGCTGCATAGAGGTACAGGAGTAGGAGTACAGAATAGTGTCCATTGGTTTTAGCTGTTAGATCATTTGTGAGGTTTAAGAGAGCAGTTTCTGTGGAGTGCTGACAGCAAAATGCAAACTGAAGAGGGTCAAGAAGGTTATTTTCAGCAAGATGGGCACACAGTCAGTTGTAGACTAGATGCTCAAGAAGTCTGGATGAAAAGGGGAGCAAAGAGATGGGGCATAGGTTATTAAAGTTGGAGGGGTCCAGTAAGGACTTTTTAAGTATGGGGGGTGATTAATGTATGTTTTAGAGAGTTGGGGAAGATGCCAGAAGAGAGGGAGAGATTGAAGATGCGAGTTAGAGATTGTAGGATAGAGCTAGAGGGTGATCGTAGTATCTGCGAGGGAACAGGGTGCAGGGGGCAAGTAGTAAAGTGGGCATTAGAAAAAATTGTTTAGCAAACTATCTATAGTAGCGGGTTGAATGAGGGAAGTAGCGAGGGTACCTGTAGTCATGGAGTGGGGGAGATGTCTGTACAGCGGAGACGTCATCACAAATTGTATCAATCTTATTTTTTAAGTGATTGGCAATCTCCTGGGCAGTGATTGAGGTAGTGGGTGGAGGCAGCGGAGGACAAAGTAGAGAGTTGAAGGTAGAAAAGAATTGATGGGGACTGCATGAGAAGGTGTTAATGAAAGAGATAAAATAGGTCTGCTTGGCAGCATGGAGGCAGGAGTAGTATTTTTGAAGGGAAGATCTATATTGGTTTGAAATCTTTCTGAGACCTAGTCTTGCACCACAGGCGCTCAAGAGAACGACTATGTTTTTTCAGACTTCTGGTGTTCTGTTTGCCAAGCTTGTAGGGGTTGGGATTTGAGTATGTGTGTAGTGAGGAGGGCAATTGTGTCCAGGATGGATGACAGTGAACTATTCTAGATAGAAGTGGTTTGGTTGGGACAGGACAGGGGAGAGATTTTGTTATAGATTGGTCAGTAACAGAGTAGAGAAGTGAAGGGTTAAGGTGGTAGAGGTTTCTGTGAGTAACTGTTAGGCGGTTGGAGGGAGAGAAGGTAGAAGACAGGGAGAGAGCGAAGCTAATAAGGTAGAGATCAGAGAGAGGGAAATGATTGTTGGTGAGGTTGTGGAGTGCATATGTAAACAAGATTAAGGGTGTTGCTGTTCGAGTGAAAAAAAATTTTTTTTCAGTTTTGGGTAAAAATAAGGTGGGATTTATTTTTAAAGGGATACATAAGAAACTACCTTAAAGCAACTTGAGTAAATCAAGTCAGAAGTAATGTATTACTTTCATCTCCTAATTAAACTGTTGCTTGCCTTTTCCCTTTCAATGATGATATACTGTATATCCCTGTATCTGGAGAATACAAGTAATTGCAAGTATAATTCTTCTACATAATATTATATGATCTTCGAAATGGAAAATATTTGCAATTACTAGCAGTCCCTTTTTATTGAATGTAGAATACAGAGCTGTTTACTGGAATGTTTAAGCTATGACTGAAACACTACAGTCATGATTGTTTGATACTGCCTTGTATATTTAAACTACTTGTACTTGTGTCCAGCAATCTATCAAGGGCTGACATTTTGCTCAGGAGTAATCCTATACAGTCCTCTGTGAATAAATTGTAAAATGCGAGACTTTGACTTCTGTAAGGTTTATATCCAAAGCCTTTTATGTGTGTATTTGATACCACTTGTTGCTCTATATGCCAGTTCTACACCAAGAGCCATATTGTAATGCAAATTTTCATAGGACACAGACATTAGATTCTGTATTATTAACCAATTTGCAGACTGTCATCACTACTCAGGAATACCTATAAACAGCTCATTGCAGACATATTGTGGGACAGCTGTTGACTCCAGCAAGTGCTACACTAAAAGTTATGGAGTGTGTGGTTGACATCATATGTTGCATATGTCAGTTCCATACCAAGAGTCAACTTACACCATTGCGGTTTGTATATGGAATGTTAGAAACCAGATTCTGCATTATAAAACAGTCTGGAGACTGCCATCACCATTGAGCTTGTGTAATATAAATAAAAATATACATTAACAGTGTAACCTTTGATATCGTGACTTTAGAGGGGCAAAAGTAGAATCTGAAATGATTTTATATATATATATATTTTTTTTTTTTTTCATCAATTGATTCCCTGTAATAATAAGAGTGAAGATTGGCCTTATTAAGCAACTGATGGGGAACAAACATGTAGATAAGGACAATCTCAGAACTGATTTACTTTACTGCTGAACCACAGGGAGATATATTATATATTAATTCATTTATATCTGTATACATTTAAATATCATTCAGCATATTCCTTTAAAACCCAGCTTGTGTAAATACCTGAATTTTGATTGTCCTCCGCCTCTTAAAATCCCCTTTATAGCATCACTATACAGGAAGAGGAATGGGTAATGCTGATAGACAATCAATTGAGCTGCATGCAAATCTGCTGATGGGGAAAAGCTGACAGGAGAACAGAGCATAATGAGCAAAGGGAATACCTTATCAGTCTTCTGCTGCTCTTTTGCTGTTCAGTCACAGGCTGGGATCAGGGTGATGTCAGCAGTGTATTCTTTTATTGTGACAAAGATAGTGGTGTCATCTGCCTAATTGTGCTGTTTGGTTGGGGTGTGTAAATCGCAGAACTGGATACATTATAATCCTTGCAAGGAAAAGCAGTTCCCTATATATTTTAGCCATGTATTTATAGGATTCCCTGGAGTTAACCGTAAAATGCTTTTTATAGCTAAAGTTTTTGGCCTTGTGTTGAGTGATTAGTCTGCTTTGTTGTTTTAGTAATATTTATTTTGTATTGTTTAATAATTGCTTTATTATGAAATATACAGTACAGAGAAGATTCATTCAACTGCAGCTTTGTAATAAAAATAAACTGTTGTGCTACTTTACTCACCTTAATTTAATACCTGTATCTCTAGAAATTAAAGTTTCTTTACAGCAAATGCCTTCTGTAAAGTTTCTGTAAGCATGCACAAAACTAAATGTGCTAAAATTAGCATGAGACGAGCATGTTTTTCAGTCTTTCAGACGCAAATCTGAAAAATATGCTCTTCTCATGTTCCCTTTAGCACATTTAATTTAAGAAGGCATGCCTGTCATTCTTGTAGATATGTGCGCAACTTGCTCCTCCATGCTGGGCTGCCAGGAGATTTTTGATTGCCTTGGGAGAAAGCACATTCAAGGAACTGTTTAATGGGGATGCTTGCTTTGATATCACTCCATAGAGCCCTGTCAAGTATGCAGATATACCCATGTCTGCAAACAATTTTAACAGCAAATCGGCGCAAATCGACAAGGAATTTAATAATCCCAGAACAGCTCTTGATTTTATCTAGATATATTAAAAGCTAAAATGTTTTTTTTAAGTCCACTTACTTTTTAAGACTGAGCTTGGTGCTCAGAAGATGAAACACTTGTGTCAGCAGGACATCAACAAGTCAAAAATGAAATTCAAAATGTGTGAAAAGCCTTTAATGTTTATTTTACAAAGTTTGTAAGATTAAGCTAACAGTAATGCCTATATATTCTGGTGGACTATAAATGAACTTCATCTGGGACCTAGTAACTTTCTGAACAGATCTTATTATGTAACATTGAAGAAAATGATTCCTTAAAAATGAGCATGTCTAATTTGTAGTTGATGATATTTAGAGCAGTTGCTTCTGGTGTACAATATTAGTGTAAGACCTGCGTGATATAGGCACAGAGGCTCCTGGGGCAAGTCAAGGTGAGTAAGAGCAGAACATGGATTTAACATTAAAGGGGAAAAGAAATACTAGGAGCAAAACTAGGTTAGGTTGTTAGTGTTGAGTGGAGTGTTAAGGAACTGCTAGGAGGTTAGGTGTTAGGGTAGGGCATTTAAGTGGTAGGGATGTTAAAATGGTATTAAATCCCTTTCAAAAATGTAAAATGTGTCAGCATAAAAATTTTTAGATGTGGTGGCTGCTTTAATTTTTTTTTTTAAATAATTTTTCCTGTTTCTTTGCCTGTTGGTCCTGCCAATAAGTCAGTTATTTTTCAACTTGCTTTAAGAGAAAAAATTGTGCAGATAAAGTAGCAGTTAGAGGGTTGGGATAAACAATTTAATATTGATAGGGGTGCTTACAATGGTAATTTTTTATCCGTTGAATCCCTTAATCCAAATTAATCAGTAGGTATTATTAAATAAATAAAGAGACAAGCAAACATTTATTGTGGTATTAAAAATGGGCCCTGTCCCTTTATTGGCTTAGTAAAGTGAATAAGCAATAACTTTATCAATATGATCAATGCTAAATAAATTCACAAACAAACAGCGCAGTCATAACTCGAGTGAAAAAATACAAATATTTATTAAAAACAAGTCCCCCTTGATCCAAGAAATACAAACTACATAAGGTGCATGAGCTGAAAAAAAGGGGTGGGGCCCTTTATATAGGGGCCACCACGCGCAATGGAAAGACCTCAAAGAGGCACACAAAGTATCTTCCCACATGACAAGTAATAGTAAATTTAAATGGCCAGTAATTCTAAATTCATGAGAAAACAAACATACATTTTTTTTTAAATTAACCGCTTTCCCGCCGCCCTACAACAGAAAAACTGCTACAGGGCAGCAGGGGTGTACAAAATCACACACACACACACACATATACATACATACATACATACATACATACATACATATATACACATGTGATTTCGCATTTCTGGGCAGGGGGCACACATAAGCACCCTACCTGTGCCGCCATTTGCGGTCTCGGCTGTCAGTCACCAGGTCTCGCCAGCACCCGGTGATTGCTGAGTATTACCGATGGGAAAGAGAACTGTATGTAAACAATACAGTTCTCTCCCCTGTCCAGCAGTGTACTTATAGTGGAAAGTACAGACACAGACTCATAGTAAACACACACAGCACACAGTTAACCCTTTGATCGCCCCAGATGTTAACCTCTTCTTGCCCAGTGTCATTAGTGCAGTGTCAGTGCTTTTTATTAGCACTGATCACTGTATTGGTGTCGCTGGGGATGTCAGTGAAACCAAATCAGTTCCCTCGAGTGTCAGAATGCTGCTGTCCTGCTATAAGTCACTGATCGCTGCCATTACTATTAAAAAAACAAAATCTCAGTATATATACCGCCATTTGTAAATGCAAACCAATTAATTTACATGAATTAGGATTTTTTTTTCTAGCAAAGACATGTAGCAGAATACATTTTGACGTAAATTTATGATGAAATTAGATTTTTACAATTTTTTTACTGTACATGTTTAATAGCAAAAAGTCAAAATATAGTTTTTTTCTCAAAATTGACAGTTTTTTTATTTATAGCGCAAATAATAAAAAGTGCACAGGCGATCAAATACCACCGAAAGAAAGCTCTATTTGTGGGAAAAAAGGACAAATTGAATTTGGGTGCAGCTTTGCATGACCGTGCAATTGTCAGTTAAAGTAACGCAGCGCCATAACGCAACAAATGGCCTGGTCAGGAAGGGGGGTAAATACTCTGGAGGGCAAGTGGTTAACAGTGGTGCAAGCAGCAAACCTATGTGCATGGGACAATATTATTGTGCCCTCTTTGCCAATCTGCTAGTGCATGTAACATGACCCTCTCCACAGATTGCCAATTCTGCTGGCCAAGGGTTTCTCCATTGCACCTCCAGTGGAATGGAGAAACCCTAAGACACAAAGGTGTCCATTTATGACACAGAGAATAGCTGCAATTCAGGGGATCGCAGCTATTCTCTGGTCATTCACAGTTTATGACACTCAGGAGATCAGTGGAGAACATGTTCAGCTCTTCACTGGAGATCTGTGTTCTCCCTCCAGATTCTCCAGCCCAGAGCTGGAGAATCGGAGGGACCGCAAACTAAGCAGAGATAATTTACCTCTGCTTAGTAAACGGCTCATTTTACTATAATCTCGTGAGATTACAGTAAAAGATCAGTTTTCCAGCGTTTGGAGACCGTTCTCCCTTTGTTTGGAGAACTGCTTCATAAAAGGCATTCACAGGAGAACTGTGTTCTCTGAGAATGCCGGAGAACTGAGCAGCGAGCTATTACTGCTGGTTCATAAACGGACACCAAAGTGTGCTACTGGCCAGACCACCAGGTGAAAATAAAATCCTGAAAAAAGAAAACCCAATGCAGCCACCACATCTAAGGATTGGTAATATGCAATATATTACATTATTGTTTTGGGGTTTAATACCACTTTAGGTGTTAAAGTTTATGTAAAAGCAATAGTTTAAGTTTTGGATTGCATAGGGAAGGGTTAGAAGTAAGACCAACTGTTAGTATTTTATTTTTGTCTATTTCTCAGCTGTGCAGAGTCATTTTTCTTGATGACCGTTGTTACCGAGAAAAAACTGATCAACATGTGATTTTGTAAGACTCACTAAACCACACATTCCCACACTGTGTATTAAACACACATTGCATGACATCACTCTAGATTAATATATCTGGCAGCTGTTGTTCATTCCGTGAATTATGCTGTATAGTGTCTCTATTCTGAGGAACATATGAGCTATCACAATCTGATGCCTAAGTGAGTTATCACTACTGGACACTCAGTACGTAGATAAACTAGTTTGATAAATATGTCAGTAATTTGTCAGATCAGGAAGAATATTCATTATAACGGCTTTATGCTGTGAAACAATTAACTTCAAAGAAATATAACCTCACTTTATAAACCATAAAATAAATATAGTTTTCTGGAAGCTGAACCCTAGGTAGCAGATTTATTAACAAAAAAACAACCTCCTGTGTGTAAAAGAAATGTTCTAGCAATATATACATCTGGTTTATCACTTCAATAAAAAAGAAAATCTACAAAGGTAATGTGCAAGGCTGGTGCGCCCTGTGTTTTTGTTTTTGCAGTAGATTTATTCAGTTATATATGCATAATGAGATCATATTTTAAATACAACTAGTGAACATAGGTCTGCCTTCAATTTAGCTTCCTGTAAGCCATTTTCACAGTAGACTGTGGGAGGGATTGCCAGCAGTTTGAGACAATCAAGCTGTACTGCCTTGCATAGTGTTGTCGGGCTAACAATGGAAGCTTGCTAACAGGAGGAGAGTGTAAAGGGAGTAGAGTAATGATCTCATGCTCCTTTACATCCAATCAGCAGGCAGGGAGCCCATTTTTTGCAAGGTAACACAGCACACATACAGTATATGAATCCCAACTCTGCATTTAGCTTCTTGCTTGGAGGTCAGCTTTGTACAGATATTCTGCTATTATTTGGCACACTAGGATGATAACTATTTCCCTGTCAGTTATCCAGAAATAGCGTTGGCCTTTGTCCTTTACCGATTATGTATCTGATTTCTGCTTGCCATGTAAAGATATGTAATCTTAAAATTTCAGTCTAACAACATTGCACTTGATTTAGACAAATCCATCTATCACAGCAGGGTACAGAAAGGAGAGCTTTGCTATCTTACTGCGACTTGGTTTTATACACTATTGAACAAAGCATTTTAGCTTTGAACAGTCAATGGACTATATTATCAAAGCATACAAAATAGGAACTTTCTGTGTTGCCTAATAGCATCCAATCTAAAATTGCTCTGAAAAAAAATAAGTCTAAAATCCATCATTTTGAAAGGTGGCTATGGCTATGAAGCAACATAAACATAACTAAGCTCAAAGACTTTAGTAGTGATCTTTGTTAGCATGCACTGGAGAAGGACAGTAATGAATGAACAATAAATAAGAGTCAAGTTTGATACATTTGTATGCTAAAAATATAATACAGGTACTCCTTGCTTAACGACCGAGTTCCGTTTCAACGACTTGGTCGTTAAGCGAATTGGTCGTTAAGTGAGGAACTGCATGTACTGTATACAGTAGTACAATATATGCATAGTATTTGACAATACAGTATTCTGAATAAGTAAAATAACAAGAAAGATCAAACTAAAAACTTCCACTTGTTTTAATTTGCATAGGTTGTGTAATTTACACACAGTACTGCAATGTGTTACAGTACAGTAGTACAATACAGTATATGCATAGTATTTGACAATACAGTATTCTGAATAAGTAAAATAACAAGAAAGATCAAACTGAAAACTTCCACTTGCCTTAATTTGCATAGATTGTGTAATTTACACACAGTACTGGAATGTTGTATTACAGAACATAAAGTTAGCAAAGTACAGTAGGTACATTAAAGCACCAAAAACCACAGTACTGTACTGTAGAGTGTACAAGAAGGAAAAAGGATATTTAAAATACAGTAAACAAAAAAAACAAAACAAACAAACAAAAAAAAATAAATTCAGGCTATCATTTTAGTCAACGAATCCTTCAAAATCTTCATCTGTGTCATCATCAGAGCTATTATCAGGAGCTGCTGAAGGCCCAGGTAAGGGACACGATGGAGTAGAAATTGAAGCATTGGTAGTGCTTGGTGTAACTTTCCAAAAGTATCCACTTAGAGTGGTCTGCTTTGTCATTTTCTTTTTTTCTTCATATATTTCACGATAGCACTGTAAAACTTGACTTATTTGTCTTTCCACCTTTGTGAATCGTTCAACATTCGGATCTATACTCTCTAGTTGGAACATAGCTGCATTCACTTTTGAGAACACACCAGCTAATCCCTTCACAGTAAACTTCTTTGGTACTTCTTCCATGTTTTCATTTTCTTCTTCCTCCTCCGCCAGGTTCTGCTGTGCTTCCAACTCTATTAAATCTTCGGTAGTTAGCTCTCCCTCCCTGTATTGCACTAATTCCTCAATATCTTCCACCTCAACTTCTAAATTAAGCACTTTAGCAAGTTCCATAGTTGTTTTATTTATGGCATCAACATGTTCATCTTTCTCAAAAACTGCAACATTGTTCACAAAACATTTTAGGCATTTTTTCCATATGCCTTGCATACACTTTTCTGTCACTCCCTTCCAAGCGGATTCAATGTTGTTTATGCAGTCTAAAATGTTGTAAGATCTCCAGAAATCACGGAGAGTTACTTCATCATTTTCTGTTGCTGCTGGAAAAAGTTTTGCATAAATAGTATGCTTTAAATGTGGCTATGGCCCCCTGGTTCATTGGCTGAAGGATTGAAGTTGTGTTTTTAGGTAGATATACTATCTTTACATCTGGGTTTAGGTCATCAAGATACTGGGGATGGCCTGGAGCATTATCAAGCAGGAGGATAATTTTAAAAGGAATGCCCTTTTCTTGACAATAATGCTTCACTGAGGGTATGAAGCAGTGGGTGAACCAATCCTCAAATAAAGCTTGAGTCATCCATGCCTTGTTATTTGCTCAGTAGTAAACAGGCAGTGTGTTCTTTCTAACTCTGCTCAATGCACGTGGGTTTTCAGAGCGATAGATAAGCAAAGGCTTCAACTTAAACCCGGTAACATTTCCTCCCAACAACAATGTGACCCTGTCCTTAAATGCCTTAAAGCCAGGCATTGTCTTAGCTTCTTTGTGTATATAGGATCTTTCAGGCATTTTCTTCCAAAAAAGTCCAGTTTCATCCACATTGAAGATCTGTTCTGGACAGTAGCCACCTTGCTCTATGATTTTATCAAATTGGTCAACAAATTTTTCTGCTGCTTCTACATCTGCACTTGCTGCCTCACCACTGACACTCCGATTATGCAGGTTGAATCTTCGAGAAAACCGTTGAAACCATCCGTTACTTGCTGTAAAGGTTTCGGTTGAACCGCTGCGTGCTTGCAAAGTCTCAAAGATATTGAGTGCCTTGGCTTGAATTATTGAAAGGTTCAATGGCATTCTTTTTTGAATCTGGTCATCAAACCAGATAGCCAGTAACTTCTCCATATCATGAATTAGGCCTTTCCGCTGTCTAGTTATTATGGCTTTAAAGCCTGTTGATGCTTTCACTGCCTCTTTTACTCTATCTTTATCCTTAAGGATTGTTGAAATGGTTGAATGTGCCAGATGCAAGTCATGTGCTATCTCATGGACTTTTTTGCCACCTTCATAATCCTTTATGATCTTTATTTTCTTCTCAAGATCAATAGCCTTCCTTTGTTTCTTGGCATTTTCTGGTGCAACCTTGCTTTTCCTTTTTGGAGACATCTGGGGTAAAGTACAATACAGAATAAGGCACCCAGATCACACACAACTTGTATGCTTGAAGAAAAAGCTTTATAAATAGTTACACTGTACTGTACATACTGTAATGTACTATATCTGTACTGTATACAGTATTGTCACACTACTGTGCTGTATTGTGTGGGCCTGAGAGAGATCCTAGACTGTATACAGTACAGTACAGTATAGCTGTTTATAAAGTTTTTTACTTTGCAGCGCAAAAAAATACAGTAATTTACAGTACTGCTGAAATGTGAATACTGACCAGGAAACCAGCAGTACCGGACCTCAGAATAGTGTACAATTTCAGCCATGAATGATGAATGACTTTGAGACGTAGGGCCGCTACCACCGCTACCACGTTTAGCGCGTAACCACGTTTTAGCACGTACCGTCGGTGAGATGGTCATAAGTGTGAGCGGTCGTAACGGTGAAGAGATGGTTGTAAGTGCGAGTGGTCGCTAAACAGGTATGTCGTTAAGCAAGGAGTGTCTGTACTACAATGTGATCTGTAGTGAATTAATTCCCCTCTTTTTTCCCACCCCATAAAAAAGTACACAATTCATGTTCGAACATTTGAAAAAAGAACATTTTTCAAAGCATCACTTTCACAACACATGTGTTGCTTTAACCTGTTGACGATGGCTGTACGCATATATGCAGCCTCTTGAGGTGTGGGCCTTAATGCCAAGAGGCCGCAGACATGCGTAGCAGAATGTAAACTGCACAGTTACCAGCGGCTAACTGAAAGGGACCATGTGACCACTGTGACAGCCAATCATGGTGGTCACATGATCAGAAACCCTGCCCTTTCTCCCAGCATCAGAAACCTCTTAAAGGGCGGAGAGGCGCTGGCTTTAAGTACAGTTGTGTCCAAAATTATTCAACCCCCACTGAAATTGAGTGTTTTGGCCAGTTTGACATTGCTTTTGATCATTCAGTCATCTTGCTTACATTTACATTAAAGAGGCACTTGTAGGTCAGACAAATATAACATAACAGTTATAATGAAATAACCACAAATGTCTTTTCTGTGCTCACAGCATTATCAGTTTTATTCAACCCCCAAGTGACATTCAATCTTAGTACTTAGTACAGCATCCTTTTACAGTTATAACAGCTTTTAAACGTGAAGCATAGCTTGACACAAGTGTCTTGCAGCGATCTACGGGTATCTTCGCCCATTCTTCATGGGCAAAGGCCTCCAGTTCAGTCACATTCTTAGGCTTGCGCACTGCAACTGCTTTCTTTAAGTCCCACCAGAGGTTCTCAATCGGATTTAAGTCTGGTGACTGCGATGGCCACTCCAAAATGTTCCAGCCTTTCCTCTGCAACCATGCTCTAGTGGACTTGGAGGTATGCTTGGGATCATTGTCCTGTTGAAAGGTCCAACGTCTCCCAAGCCTCAGGTGTGTGACGGACTGCATCACGTTTCCATCCAATATCTCCTGGTACTGAAGAGAATTCATGGTACCTTGCACACGCTGAAGCTTCCCTGTACCTGCAGAAGCAAAACAGCCCCAAAGCATGATTGACCCTCCACCATGCTTCACAGTAGGCAAGGTGTTCTTTTCATCATAGGCCTTGTTCTTCCTCCTCCAAACATAGCGTTGATCCATGGGCCCAAACAGTTCTAATTTTGTTTCATCAGTCCACAGAACACTATCCCACAACTTTTGTGGTTTGTCCACATGGCTTTTGGCATACTGCAGTCGACTCTTCTTATTCTTTGGAGACAGCAAGGGGGTACGCCTGGGAGTTCTGGCACGGAGGCCTTCATTACGCAGTGTGCGTCTTATTGTCTGGGCTGAAACTTCTGTACCCACATCTGACAAATCTTTTCTCAGTTCCTCAGCAGTCACACGGGGACTTCTCTCCACTCTACGCTTCAGGTAGCGCACAGCAGTCGAAGTCAGCATCTTCTTTCTGCCACGACCAGGTAGCGTTTCAACAGTGCCCTTTGCCTTGAATTTGCGAATGATGCTTCCTAAGGTGTCTCTTGGTATGTTTAACATCTTTGCAATCTTCTTATAGCCATTGCCCTTCCTGTGAAGAGAAATCACCTCTTCTCTTGTCTTCCTGGACCATTCTCTTGCCTTCACCATGTTTGTAACCACACCAGTAAATGTCTAGAAGGAGCTGAGTATCACAGTCATTTTAAAGCTGCCTAATTGGTGCTTATTATGCTTGATTGCTGCTCGGTGACATCCACAGGTGTTTTCAATACCTGATGGAAAGCACCTGTATGAACCTCTGTTCTTCAGAGTGGTAGTCTTTAAGGGGTTGAATAATTGTGGCAATGAAGAAACCACATAAGAACCATTTACTACTGTATTACATAAACAATTGATGTCATTTTAGTTGCATTTGGGTAGTTACAACGTCCTTGTAGGATTTGATTCTGAATACAATTCCAAATGTACACTATAGTCCCTAAACCCCTTTACAGCATTGGGGGTTGAATAATTTTGGACACAACTGTAGTTACCCATATGGAAGAAAAATATATTTGAAATATATTTTGAAAATATTCTTCACAAATATATTGCCTTATATTTGAAATGCTACAATTTTGTCCATATTCAATATATTTAAAAAAATATATTTTTTAAATATATTCTTCAGATTTTTTTTTTAACCTATAAAAAATTAATTTTAACATATATTTGTAAATGCATTCCAAAAATGTATATTTGTATTTTTAAAGACACGGTATAATTGAAATGTATTTTTTAAAAATATTTCATATATTTTGTAATAAAAAACGCATTTCAACATGCGGTATATATATATATATATATATATATATATATATATATTTTTTTTTTTTTTTAAATATTCTTCCCAAATACATTGCCATATATTTGAAATGCTACAATTTTGGCCATATTATATATATATATATATATATATATATATATATATATATATATATATATATACATACACACACACACACACACACACACATATACATATATACATATACACACACACATATATATACATACATACATACATACACACACTTATTGAAATATATTGAATATGGCCAAAATTGTAGCATTTCAAACATATGGCAATATGTTTGGGAAGAATATTTTTAAAATATATTTTTCTTCCATGTGGGTAATTACTTTTGTTTACATATATTTTGGATAGAAGGGGAATGGTTTAAACCCTTACCAGTTAATTTTTTTGCTGTCTAAGTCCTGTTGGGGAGATTTGCCTTCACTTTCTGTCCTGCAAATGTACCAGCAAGTGAGAGGGAATGTTTACAAAGTGAATAATTTCCATAAAACAGTTGTCCCTGGAACATATGTCATCATTGAATGATTTGCTTTCAAATTTTGGTTTTCCTATCGCTTTTTGTTTCAGTGCCAATGGTCAGTAGGACAAATTAAAAAAAGTGGGTCTATCTAGCAGGGAGACAGACAGCAATGAAAACTTGACAGATGTTCTAGTCCTTCCCTACTCTATCCAAAACAAACACAAATAAAGTTTTGGCTATACATACAATTTAAAGCATAATTGCTGCTGGTCCTCAGGGCTTTTTCATAATATGCAAGTATGCACCATATATTTGCGCAATACGGCATAGTTACCTGACATAGTATACCCTACAGTGATGTGACCACTGTGTCCTCCATTGTCACTGCTGCTGCTGACATCTTTACCCAGTCTTCTTTCAGGTCTGTCATCTTCAGCCATCTTGATTTCCAGCTGGGATACCAAAACGCCCATGCATTCACAGTGGAATTAATTCATCCTGACCCTCAAGGCATGATGAGAATGCACAGTGAGCTGCATATGCATGGCTTAGTATACATTTAGAAGAAACATTGCTGACAGGCAGAAGATGAGCTTCTAAGACACAGAGACTCTTCTAAAATAAAAGTCAACCTGCCAGAAATGTTTCATCTTAAAAGGATAAGTTCACCTTCATAAAAAAAAATAAATAATAATAATAATAAATGCACATCTTTTTGCAGGTAAAAAAAAATTAGCATTTATTTTTTATTTTTTGCTATGAGCCTGCATGAAGGGCTCTTGCAGGCAGTCTGTGTAAGCTATCTGCTCATACCTTGTACAGGCAGGCAGTTACACACCGACAGGAAGACTCAATGAACTACCTACAGTGCTCAACAGCATCCTGGTAGTTCATTGACCGCAAAGCCTGTCGGTGGTTGTAGTTTTCACATTCATAGAATTCTGAAAATGAATGATGCGACCTGGTGGGTGCACAGCACGTTCCCGTGCGATTCCTCTGCAGGCATGGTGTGAACCAGCCTTGGTTTCTTTAGGTGTTCAGCTCTCTTTTGTCTGTATGCAAAAAAAATAAATAAAAGTTTGACCTACTGCACACTGAAGGACATATCCATTACACATGCTCAAAAAATACAGGCAGTCAGTGTCCTAACCATTTACAGGGCACTTTGCAGGCAAGGCTGTAGTATCCATAATGTGAACGTTATTGCTGCTGTCTGGTGAACAATCGCCACATTAACACATTTTACCTGCCTGCACAGAGTTGGACAACAGAGCCTGCCGAGGGCGATTCCTTGTCTGCCCTACACTGAGCACTGACTGGACTGACACAGGGAGAAGGGCACTCATCCTCAGAACAGCTGCAACTTTTCCTATTCTCTTTTCATCTTGTGTCCAGTTCTAGATAAGAGATCACAGGGCATGTGAGGAGGGGGCTATGCAGAAGGAGATAATATAATTCATCTGACAAGGCTTCTTGACAAGATGACTAAGGGGTGAATGCTATCTCTTTCAGCAAAGTAAAAGGAATACAGCACATTGTGATACACAGGAGGAATCTGCTTCTGCTTTGAAGAACAGGAGTTGACAGGCAGTCCCCAGGGCCCCCTGGAGAAGGGGCCAGGTTGCAACTGCTACTTCTGCCACCCCTGTTATTACGCCAGTGACCAGAGACAACCTTTGAATTCAGCATACACTATGCATGTGCTCATAGTAATTCCTTTCCAACTAGAGCAGTGGTTCTCAACCTTTCTAACGCCGCGACCCCTTAATACAGTTCCTCATGTTGTGGTGACCCCCAACCATAAAATTATTTTCGTTGCTACTTCAGAACTGTAATTTTGCAGTGGGAGGAATAGTGCCCCATCATTGGTATCAGTGGGAGGACTAGCGCCCCATCATTGGTATCAGTGGGAGGAATAGTGTCCCATCGTTGGTATCAGTGGGAGGAATAGTGCCCCATCACTGATGTCAGTGGGAGGAATAGTGCCCCATCATTGGTATCAGTGGGAGGACTAGCGCCCCATCATTGGTATCAGTGGGAGGAATAGTGTCCCATCGTTGGTATCAGTGGGAGGAATAGTGCCCCATCACTGATGTCAGTGGGAGGAATAGTGTCCCATCGTTGGTATCAGTGGGAGGAATAGTGCCCCATCATTGGTGTCGGTGGGAGGAATAGTGCCCCATCATTGGTATCAGTGGGAGGAATAGTGCCCCATCATTGGTGTCAGTGGGAGGAATAGTGCCCATCATTGGTATCAGTGGGAGGAATAGTGCCCTATCATTGGTGTCAGTGGGAGGAATAGTGCCTATCATTGGTGTCAGTGGGGGGAGGAATAGTGCCCCATCGTTGGTGTCAGTGGGGGGAGGAATAGTGCCTATCATTGGTGTCAGTGGGGGGAGGAATAGTGCCCCATCGTTGGTGTCAGTGGGGGGAGGAATAGTGCCCCATCGTTGGTGTCAGTGGGGGGAGGAATAGTGCCCCATCGTTGGTGTCAGTGGGGGGAGGAATAGTGCCCCATCGTTGGTGTCAGTGGGGGGAGGAATAGTGCCCCATCGTTGGTGTCAGTGGGGGGAGGAATAGTGCCCCATCGTTGGTGTCAGTGGGGGGAGGAATAGTGCCCCATCGTTGGTGTCAGTGGGGGGAGGAATAGTGCCCCATCGTTGGTGTCAGTGGGGGGAGGAATAGTGCCCCATCGTTGGTGTCAGTGGGGGGAGGAATAGTGCCCCATCGTTGGTGTCAGTGGGGGGAGGAATAGTGCCTATCGTTGGTGTCAGTGGGGGGAGGAATAGTGCCTATCGTTGGTGTCAGTGGGGGGAGGAATAGTGCCTATCATTGGTGTCAGTGGGGGGAGGAATAGTGCCCCATCGTTGGTGTCAGTGGGGGGAGGAATAGTGCCCCATCGTTGGTGTCAGTGGGGGGAGAAATAGTGCCCCATCGTTGGTGTCAGTGGGGGGAGAAATAGTGCCCCATCGTTGGTGTCAGTGGGGGGAGAAATAGTGCCCCATCGTTGGTGTCAGTGGGGGGAGGAATAGTGCCCCATCGTTGGTGTCAGTGGGGGGAGGAATAGTGCCCCATCGTTGGTGTCAGTGGGGGGAGGAATAGTGCCCCATCGTTGGTGTCAGTGGGGGGAGGAATAGTGCCCCATCGTTGGTGTCAGTGGGGGGAGGAATAGTGCCCCATCGTTGGTGTCAGTGGGGGGAGGAATAGTGCCCCATCGTTGGTGTCAGTGGGGGGAGGAATAGTGCCCCATCGTTGGTGTCAGTGGGGGGAGGAATAGTGCCCCAACGTTGGTGTCAGTGGGGGGAGGAATAGTGCCCCATCGTTGGTGTCAGTGGGGGGAGGAATAGTGCCCCATCATTGGTGTCAGTGGGAGGAATAGTGCCCCATCGTTGGTGTCAGTGGGAGGAATAGTGCCCCATCGTTGGTGTCAGTGGGAGAAATAGTGCCCCATCGTTGGTGTCAGTGGGAGGAATAGTGCCCCATCGTTGGTGTCAGTGGGAGGAATACTGCCCCATCGTTGGTGTCAGTGGGGGGAGGAATAGTGCCTATCATTGGTGTCAGTGGGGGGAGGAATAGTGCCCCATCGTTGGTGTCAGTGGGGGGAGGAATAGTGCCCCATCGTTGGTATTAGTGACACAAATGATGGGGCACTATTCCTCCCACTGACACCAATGATACTTACCTTGCTGACCCCTGCTCCAGCCTGGGCTCGCTCTCTCCCTCTCCCATCTACAGCCTGCAGAAGCAAAATTTGCACTTACCTGTCAGCTGTCTTCCTTCTCTGGCCTCTCTCCTCTTCACTCGGTCCTGCAGCTCCCTCGATCTTCTTCGATCTGCGCGCTCTGGCGCTCGGCTCCTCCTCTCCAAGCTCCACCTCCTCGCCGGTGATTGGCCGCCTGTGTGCCTCTCCTGAGCTACAGTTCCGGTGGCCAATCAGCGGCGAGGAGGCGGAGCTGTTGAGTGATCCCGGAGGTGTGGCCAGGTTACAGGGGCAGCATATCATCCCGCCCACAGATCGCGAGACAGAGCAGCGGTGTCTCGGTTCCTAACACCATCGGAAATATGTGTTTTCCGATGGTCTTAGGCGACCCCTGGGAAATGGTCGTTCGACCCCCAAAGGGGTCGCGACCCCCAGGTTGAGAACCGCTGAACTAGAGCTTTCTTTTGGGAAACAGTTAAATCAGTAGGTTTAGTTCCACTTTAGACTTTAGTTCCATTTAGGTTCAAATGCTTTTTTATTATTTTTTTCATTTACATATAAACCAAGCAGACCAGCAAAAGAACCGGTGTTTGCTCTCACCTTTTATATACATAGTTTAAATCCTAAAACAAGAAATAAATATTATTCAGCTTCTTAAGTACCTCTAGTAGTTCAGAAGCTGAACTCCAGAAAACAAGTAATAGTCAGCTGAAATACATACAGGTGAAACTCAAATTAGAATATCGTGCAAAAGTTCATTTATTTCAGTAATTCAACTTAAAAGAAGATTGTATTAGTGCATTTGCGACAGAAACAATTGAGTACTGTCCGTGATACTTTTATTTGCACTAACATACAATTTTGAGGACAAGCTTTTTGGGGTATGTCCCCTTCTTCAAAATCCAAGCAGTACTGCTTGGACTTTGAAGAAGAGGACATACCCCAAAAGCTTGTCCTCAAAATTGTATGTTAGTGCAAATAAAAGTATCACGGACAGTACTCAATTGTTTCTGTAACTTAAAAGGTGAAACTAATATATGAGATAGACTCATTACATGCAAAGCAAGCTAGTTCAAGCCGTGATTTGTCAAAATTGTGAGGATTATGGCTTACAGCTCATGAAAACCCCAAATCCATAATCTCAGAATATTAGAATATTGTGAAAAGGTGCAATATTCTAGGCTCAAAGTGTCCCACTCTAATCAGCTAATTAAGCCATAACACCTGCAAAGGGTTCCTGAGCCTTTAAATGGTCTCTCAGTCTGGTTCAGTAGGAATCACAATCATGGGAAAGACTGCTGACCTGACAGTTGTGCAGAAAACCATCATTGACACCCTCCATAAGGAGGGAAAGCCTCAAAAGGTAATTGCAAAAGAAGTTGGATCTTCCCAACGTGCTGTATCAAAGCACATTAATAGAAAGTTATGTGGAAGGGAAAAGTGTGGAAGAAAAGGGTGCACAAGCAGCAGGGATGACCGCAGCCTGCAGAGGATTGTCAGGAAAAGGCAGTTCAAAAGTGTTGGGGACTTTCACAAGGAGTGGACTGAGGCTGGAGTCAGTACATCAAGAGCCACCACACACACACGGATCCTGGACATGGGCTTCAAATGTCGTATTCCTCTTGTCAAGCCGCTCCTGAACAACAAACAACATCAGAAGCGTCTTACCTGGGCTAAAGAAAAACAGACCTGGTCTGTTGCTCAGTGGTCCAAAGTCCTCTTTTCTGATGAGAGCAACTTTTGCATGTCATTTGGAAACCAAGGACGCCGAGTATGGAGGAAGAATGGAGAGGAACACACTGCAAGATGCTTGAAGTCCAGTATGAAGTTTCCACAGTCTGTATTAATTTGGGGAGCCATGTCATCTGCCGGTGTTGGTCCACTGTGCTTCATTAAGTCCAGGGTCAACGCAGCTGTCTACCAGAAGATTTTGAGCACTTCATGCTTCCTTCCGCAGATGAGCTTTATGGGGATGCTGACTTCATTTTCCAGCAGGACTTGGCACCTGCCCACACTGCCAAAAGCACCAAAACCTGGTTCAATGACCAAGGGATTACTGTGCTTGATGGGCCAGCAAACTCTCCTGACCTGAGCCCCATAGAGAATCTATGGGGCATTGTCAAGAGAAAGATGAGAGACATGAGACTGAACAATGCAGAAGAGCTGAAGGCCGCTGTCAAAGCATTCTGGTCTTCCATAACACCTCAGCAGTGCCATAGGCTGATAGCTTCCATGCCATGCCGAATTGAGGCAGTAATTGCTGCAAAAGGGGCCCAAACCAAGTACTGAGTACATATGCATGCTTATACTTTTCAGAGGTCCGATATTGTTCTATGTACAATCCTTGTTTTTTTGATTGCATGTAATATTCTAATTTTCTGAGATTGTGGATTTGGGGTTTTCATGAGCTGTAAGCCATAATCATCACAATTATGACAAATCACGGCTTGAACTATCTTGCTTTGCATGTAATGAGTCTATCTCATATATTAGTTTCACCTTTTAAGTTGCATTACTGAAATAAATGAACTTTTGCACGATATTCTAATTTTTCGAGTTTCACCTGCATAACTTGACTCTTCCCAAAAATACAGCCAAGGATGAAGACCTGATTTTTCTTTGTTGCAGTTAAGTAATTTAGCTAGATCACCTCCTGTATTCAGAATGTTATTGGACACTGAAGGAATTGTAGAAGACTGATGAGATCATCTCTTGGCTTATTCTGCTCTCCCTTTTCCTGCCAACATGTTCTCTATCAACACATCTGCAGCACACTTGATTGGCTCCAACTGTTGTCCCTCTCCAACTGTTGTCCCTCCTTCTTTCTTCTGAGTGTTGCTGTGCTGAGGCTTAGAAGAGGTTGATACCAATTCAAATTTAGGTGCTTACACTAGTTTTTTTTTTTTTAATACTGTACACTGATTGATTGATTTTCTATATCTGTCTAAAACTCAGTTTTAAGATGAGCAGTGCCTTAAGCTGTTCTTCATTAAGTCTCTCCATCCCCCCCACCCCAAAAAAAAGGAGCCCAACTGGAATATTTCTTACTTTCCTCATTGATAAGCAATCTTTCATCCATCAAGGTTCTAGAGGGCTCCTCTTTATACAGAGCATGTGCTCAGTATCCCCATTTATTTCTAAAGGTAAGCTGCACTCATGGCAATCTCCAGTAGTCCCTCAGAGTACATCTTACTCATAGGAAGAACTGGGGCCATGGCACACATGTGCAAGTATAAAAAAAAGCCCATTGGAACATTGCTGGAGAAAAGATCGGTGAATCTATTGCAAGGTAGGTATTATCCATTGTGGGCTGCTCTCAGGGGGCAGATTATGAAAGGACAACTTAAATAAATATGAAGTTGCTCTTACAATGTGATTATGCAATCTCTTTTATATTTTTTTTTAGTGGGACACCTAAGCAATCTATTCAATCGGTATCTAGTCAGACAGGTCCTTGGCCTATAGTCATCCTTATCGCTTGTCCCAATCCCTGTCACCTTTTGCTGAAAATCTTTATGCGCATATAAAAGGAGGAAAAAAATAAAGGAAAGGATGAAAAGGATTAGTTATCCTAAATACTATAACTACATGTACGTTGTATAAACTACAAGTGGTTTCCAGTTTAGCATTTTTGTTTTAGGTAATCATCCCTATAGGGTTTTAAAAGAAGTTTAATACAACCCATTGCACTTTATTCTAGTTAAAATCCATCTACCAGATTAAAGAACAGTCTATAATGTTTTATTTTGTATGCTGTTATTGTGATTTTATTTGGGATAGATATTTCTAACTGGGAATGGCTCACATGCACATGGCCAGAGTCAGCCATTCCTAAAACTTGTCATGTCAGACAGGTGATGATATCACTAGAAACACTTTGCTAGCAGCAGAATCACACTAATTTAACTTCCATTATCACTTGTGGTAGCAGTTCTGCTACAGTTCAAATTCTGCTGAAACTCATTTGCCAGCAAGGCAGTGACATATTTCTGGGTTGGGCAGGAGATCCATAGAACAATGAGTTTTAAAGACTCTGCAGCTGGTGCAGTGCTGCCAGCAACACAGTTGCTTGTGTGACATGGACCTAAAGCATATACACGTTAAAAGGTTGTTGGCACAGATAAAAAAAATTACACTGCCCATAGTTTTAGTATGCTGTTGAACATGAGGGCACATTCTGACTGTCCCCAGGAATGGCATTTGGCCAAGCAGGCTTAAAACATAAACACAAGCCAATGGGGAAGAACATGACAAGCATGCCCAGATATCTCCAGAGCTGGTAACTCAGAGAAACAATAGAGATGGGTCTATTAATCTGTCTGCTTTCTTATTCCTATGAAAACTGTTGGTCTGTGGTGTCTATAGGCACTCATTGATTTAGATTGATTGGGGGCTGTCATTTCAATTATATGGGCAACTTGATCATTGTTGATAAAGATCACGTTCTTACCACATTTTGCACAACACAATACAATAGAACATAGCCAAGTGAAGTTGCATTTGCTAGTTAAAAAACATCCTTCAAAGAAATATTCATATGACAAAATCACATGTTATAGCTTTTTTGTTAATAGCACTGATTTTTTGTACTAAAAGGAAAAAAGAGGCTGCCAGTACTATTCTCTGTTTCTGAAAATACTAGTGCCTTGCTGCCATGTTGGTCCACTAGCTTACATACATTAAATCACTCGCCTAGAACAAGGATTCCTATCAGTTCTGACTTCACTGGGACTATTTAATAAGAATTCGTGTTGTGGCTCAGAGAAAGCACTAAAGTCAGTGATAGCCAAGTAGCTAACATTTTCCAATGAATGGAAGCAATGGCAGCCCTAATAGTTTACTGAACACTGGTTTTCTTTAACTCTGCTCTATATGGACAAGTTAGAGATGTCAATATGGTAAGAGCCTAAATCATTAATGCCTAATACACATGAGAGCAATGGAAAAAAAAGCTTTTGAAGCGATCATTCCATAATCTGATCATTAGTACACAGCTTTCGAGAGCCAAGCATGACAGTTCTTGCAAAATTAACAAAAAAAGGGACAAGCAAACATTTTCTCAAAATATAACAGAACTAACAATTTTCGTTAAATCAGTACAGTATTCATCCGTGAAAAAAAAAAAATGGACGTTCATTCGTCCAATATTCTCATTGTGTGTACCAGACAACTCATGTCTGAAACTTCATTTACATCGAGAAAAATTCTGTTCTGCTCCTTCCAATTTTCCCATCACTGTAATTGAAAATTATGTTGATTTGACCCCACTAAAAATTGGAAAATCAAACGAATGCTCTGAAAATGAAAATTTTCAAACAAAAACCTATAAGTGTATAAATGCTTGTGATCCCGCTCTTGCATTAAAGCTATGTTAAAAACATTACAGCAAAAAAAGACAGCTACTAGCACAGGTTAACAAATACCAAAAACCTTTAACAGATAAACACGTAAAGTGCAGCACTATCCTAAAAATGTGAAATAACCAATGCAATAAATATATGTGAAAAACATCAGCCTAGTGGACTGTTTTTGTTTTCCACATATATTTATTGCATTGTTATTGTTTCACATTTTCATGATAGTGCTGCTCTTTGTGTGTTGAAAATCTGAATGTGCATGGCCAGCATTAGATATCAAAACAGACATATCATATCAACTGGCATGTACAAATGGTAAGTTTTGACCACTTTCTGACCACCCTGTAGCAGAAGTACTGCTACAGGGTGGGAGAGCTGCGCAATATCATTATATATATATATATATATATATATATATGAATTTGCATTTTCGGGGAGGTGGCGCACACGTGCGCTGCCCTACCCACGCCGCCATTGGCTGCTACAGCTGTCTATCACCGGGTCCCAGCTGGGGATTCCCCACTGGCACCTGGCAATTGCCGAGGAACACTGACAGAGGAGAAGTCTGTATGTAAACAATACAGATCTCTCCCCTGTCAGCTCCAGCACACTGCTTTGTATTGCTCTGCTATGCCATGCTTACACAGTAAAGCACAGTCAAAAAAGTAAAACAGTACACAGTTAACCCTTTGATCACCCCAGATGTTAATCCCTTCCTGCCCAGTGTCATTAGTACAGTGTCAGTGCTTTTTATTAGTACTGATCACTGTATTATTAGTGTCATTGGAATGTCAGTGGTAGTCAGTCAGTTCCCATCCAGTATCAGAATGCACGCCGCAGACCCGCTATAAGTCGCTTATTGCCGCCATTACTAGCATAAATCTATTTTTTTTTAAAAATCCAGTATATATACTGCCATTTGTAATTGCTATAACTTTCACGTAAACCAATTAATTTACACGTATTTGGATTTTTCTTTTAGCAAAGACATGTAGCAGAATATATTTTGGCCTAAATATGACGAGTTTGATTTTTTAAATTTTTTTACTGGATATGTTTTATAGCAAAAAGTCAGAAATATTGTTTTTTTTTTTTCAAAATTGGCAATCTTTTTTTTGTTTATAGCGCAAAAAAACCCACAAAAAAAACACCACGCACATGCGATCAAATAGCACCGAAATAAAGCTCCATTTCTGGGAAGAAAGGACGTAAATTTCTTTTGGGTGCAGCACTGCATGACCGTACAATTGTCAGTTAATGTAACGCAGCGCAATATCGCAAAAAAATGGCCTGGTCAGGAAGGGGTGAAAATCCTCTGGAGGGCAAGTGGTTAACAGTGGTGCAAGTGGTGCATGTGTATGGACCAATATTATTGTGCCCTCTTTGCCAATCTAATAGTGCATTTAACACGACCCTTCTACTTTGTTTTTTATTATTTTTGGCTGTATTACTAATTATTGCCCCTTGCTGGAGACTAAGCAATGTTTGCTGAAATCTGTCATATATCTTTTAAAGGAAACATGTAATAGGAGAAAAACAGTGGCTGCCATTGCTGACCACCTTGAAAGAATACTAGTTGTCTTGCTGCCTGTAGCTTAAATAATTTTCAGTTAAAAATTCAGTACAACTCTGCATGAAAAGCGAACTCCTGATCTGTATACTTGTTCCGATCAAAGGCTGAATGGACCACTAAGACAGCCAAGAAACTAGAATTTTGTGAAATAGGGGTCAACAATAGAAATAATTTTTTTCTCAGTTAAAGTTGTCCTTAAAGCCGATCTCCAGTATTTGAAGACCAAGTTGGTCCAAACAAACTATTTACTTTACTAGGAGTTGCAGCGGCTTTCAGCACTGTAAGAATTGTATGTAGCCTCAGTACTTTCTGTCCCAAAACTGAGATGGGCTGAGCACCGCTGAGTCATTCATAGGAAGCTTTTCAATTTCTGAATGAATACAAAGCTTTCTCTTATTGGCAGAGAGTATGACGAATGACTGGCATATGATGTCACGGCTCCACCTCAACCAATCAGAGAAGGGTTTATATTCATTAGTAGAATGGAAAGCCTGTAAATGGCTTAGCAGCACTCAGCCCAACTCAATTTTGTTTCGGGTGAGGGCCAGGAAAGTTCCCAGTCCACTGCCAGAACACAGAACTGTGTACTATGGGGGGATTTACTAAAACTGGAGCACACAGAATCTGGTGTAGCTGTGCATAGTAACCAATCAGCTTCTAGGTTTTGCTATCAAGGTTAAAAATTGAATAAGCTGAAGTTAGAAGCTGATTGGCTACTATGCACAGTTGCACCAGATTCTGTGTTCACCAGTTCTAGTAAATATATTCAGTATAGTGGGGGCTACATACAATTGATACAGTGCTGAGAGCAGCTGTATGTTTTGTTGAAGTAAATAGTTCATTTGGACCAGCAAATTATTTAACTTTACTAAGAGCTGGAGATCAGCTTTAAAATTTCAAGATGAAATTAAGCATTCAAAACTGCACAAATGTATATATATATCAGGGGCGGACTGACCATTTGGAAACTCGGGCACTGCTCGAGGGCCCAGGGTCAGTAGGGGGCCCCATGAGATGCCCCTGGTACCTTTTTCATAGGCTTTTTTGAGTTTGGGCAAGGACACAGGGGCCCCATGATCCCCTATTGCCCGGGGGCCTCATGAGTTGTCAGTCCGCCCCTGATACATATGTAGAAAAATAATCAAACATGATTCACACAGCAAATAGCCTGGGTCAGGCAGTTTATGGGGTCTACAAATAAACAAAACAATTCTGATACTCCAAAATAATAACATTTAAAGTAGATTAGTGACAACCAACAACCACAATAAACAAAACAAACAAAAAACAAAAACAAAACCCTTCTGTAGGCTATTTGACATTTATTTTGTATTCTGCAAATGCTTAAAGGGTAACTTCACTGAAGAAAAAAAAAAATAGCGTATATAATTACAACACAAGTCATATTGTAATTGAATGTCTTTAAAAATTACATTTCCTTTTCAATCTGCTGCACTGTCATTTTCTGGAAAATGCAATGCAATATGTAGATGGTGTACAGAACACACCTCAAGTGTGCCGTTTCCTGTTTATGTGATTGGCCCAGTGATTTTTCCAAAAGTTTGAACTAATATACAAGTCAGATTTTAAGCATCCCCTGCAACAAAATATCCTTTTGGCTGCAATACTCCCAAAGAAAAAAAACACATCTAAAGGGATGCAGACCCTGACAATTTCCTCATTAGATCCCTGCAGTGCAGCTGATTGATGGAGAATTATAAAAACACTTCCATACAGATTCATTCACATGGACACAGACAAACAAACAGATATTTCTTCAGAATAACAAAAGGTAGGAATCCGCAACAAAGTGCGGAATCCTTAGCAATGTTCATAGATTACCCAGAGAGGGATGCTTTTTTTCTCAACAAAAGTGGAGTTACTCTTTAAATACAAATAAAATGAACATGAAAAGTAATAATGAGCACACACGTCATTAAAAATATCATGATTTCTGACTGTGTTTAGGAATATTTTCCTTGGTTGGTACTACAAACGCTTTTTTTTTTTTTACAGTGTGTTCCTCATTACCATCACTCTCAATATATTTGTATTCAATCACACTGTGAAAGACTTGATTGTTCAATCTTACCATGCAATGCTGCAAACAATCAATATATTTCCAACCTGTCTCATTGATTACTTTTCAATTCAGTTCAATTAGTTGTTTTTGATTCAATGATTGAGTAATGCTTACACAAAGTTTCTTTTTTTTTTTTTTTTTTTTAGATGAAATCCTATCACATTGAAATATGCTTTGTCATCATTTAAGGGTGGGCTATTAATATGTTAAGACATGTGTCATTATAGACTGTCTAACACAAGCATGTCATGCCAATAAGGGGTGATAGTTTGCTGGCTGTTGAACAACAACCCCCAGCATGCTCTTCTTAGCAAAGTGCACAGAATTATTTGGTATATAATTATCAGTATGCAACAATTAAAATTTTTAGTCACTTTAGAAACCTTGCTAACCGGTTAAAAGAAGATGGCGTAATGAGTTTATAAAGACAGCAGATGAGTCCAATAAACATTGTTCTAGTGCCACATTAGAAGATGGTCAGAGATTAGCCGCAGTAAGATTCACATTTCAAGTTATTTATAGAGGGATTAAATGACTTCATTTTCCAATACCCATAAAAAAACACCTAAATTCAAAGCAACTACTATAAAGGAGATAACTGCAAACTGCAATAAAATTTAGATTAAGACATTCCCTTCTATATGACATGCACAAATCTAATTAAAATACAATTTTGGTCCAATGCATGTCTTCGCTAAACTGTTGTAATTTTTAGATAAAAGGTACCAGCAAAACAGTTTTCTTCCCCTAGACAGATCAATGCTGGAAAAGTATTCTCTAAAGTAACATTTAATTATTGACACACTTCAGGTAAAATTAGTGTCATTACTGCAAATCAGGAGTAACTAATTGCATCTTAAAAAATGTTTAAATTACCTTCAGCTGTGATTTCTGTCATAGCGATGATTAAGTACTGAGAAATCAATGGCGGTAACAGGTCATAAGTCTTCAGGGTGGAGACGCACAATTAAAAGTTGGGACTTTTCTTGGGTAGGAGTCTGTGTTTCGTAACTCAGTTCCTTCCTTTTTTATGCTGCCTGGAGCTTGTTTAAATTCAGCGTCTCCTCCTGAGGCTTCTCACAGGTCAGTAAGTCCTAGGATCAAACTGAGGGTTTCCAGGTCACTACTTGTTGAGTTTCACAGTCCTTTCGAGGATCCCTAATAACATTAGGCATACAACTCAAGAAAGAACTAAAATTCTGAGACAGCAAAAAAGTAAAGGAACTGAATAGAGCCAGTCAAGGCCCTGCAGCTTGTCTCATAACAACTGCACTGGCACAGGGGACAGATCGCACAGTGTCTCGTAACATTATCCATTAATGTTCAGGTTTATTCTTAGCCTACTTGCTCTGTGCATTCTTCTTGGCCTTATTTGGTTGAGGGTGGATCCCATCTGTGTGGTCTATCAGACAATCATGTCATTCACTCCTTCCATGCTGTATCACTTAGGACCCTCAACTGTCTACATGACATGCCCAATTGATGCAGGTCATAATGTATGCTATGCTACCATGTCACTAGTTATTTATTTACTTATAATGTGTATCTGATTCATTATGAATAAAGGAAATGCATTGAAAGCATTTACCCTTTAAAATGAAATTGGGGGGAAATAAAGTCTAGGACATAGAGATGTTTTAAGCAGAAGAGATTTTGCACATCTCCTTTGTTAAGAGGATCGTCAACTTTTCTTCTAGCAATTATTTTGCTATTGTACACTTCTTGCAGTGAACACACAGTTTACATGTACAGTGTAAGATGCCAGGAATAGAGCAAAGCAGTTACATGATATGTAGGCACCTAATGGCTGAAGAGAAGCAACAACAACCCTAAAGAAAATACAGAGTCCCAGGAGACTAACTTGCCATAATGTGAAAAAAAAACTTTTCTTCAGATATTTTACAATCTTTATGCACAATAGCGCTTTTTTAAGTTCATAGAAGCTGTTAGCATTTTCAGCTTCTAGAAGCTAAATAGTGTTATCCTATGTGTTCATGCACACTACTTTAGGCTAGAGGCTAGAGCTTCAGCTTCTAGGAGTAGAAAAAAATATTTTTGTAGCTTTCTTCCAGCAGAACAAAATGCTGAACACTCCTAAACGCACCGAAATGCTACTAAAATGCTCCTAACACATTTTTTACCAGCTTTTTTTCTTTAATGTACTTTAATATCCAGCGTATATTTCAAGTGTTTGTTGAGCTTATAAAAAAAAAAAAACTATTGTGCATGGAGCCTTAGACTATAACAAGTGGAAAGAATGGTACTATGACAAATGTAAAGTTTATGTGTGTACTTTTTCAATATGAATATATGTATATTATCAACATGGTGAGGTGAAGATCCTGTGAATTAGGAGCAGGAGACCAACAGGTTCCACTCTGTCTCTCGTACAATTGTCTAGTGCATCACCACACACACACATATATAAAAATAAATAAAACAGAAGGTTTGCAGCAGCACACACACATATTGGCCACTGTTTCACAGCTCAGCAGTTGCTAGCATTGCTCAGTGGAATAATTATTATGCCTCATCTGATGTTAATTTGTGTTTAATGAAATGATTCATTGTATGTTATTTCTGGATTTGTTACTATTTATTGAACTTTTGAGATGTAACAGATCTGCCACTTGGCCTGAAGAAGAGTTTATTGTCCATCACTTTTGCCAATATGTATATATATATATGTATATATATATATATATATATATATATATATATATTGGACTCTATATAAATCATATAACACATACATTCTTACTTCGTGCTGCAGTCCTTCTCTGTGTGATATTACTATATATTGGGCCTTTGGGCAGAGCTCACGTTATTACACTATAAAAAAAGGTGCTATTCACATTATATATATATATATATATATATATTACATTACAATTATATACTGCCCATTTCTCATTATGTTTCATTTCCCTCAATAATTTTATCTATAGAACACCTGGTAGCAAATTAAGTCATGTCCACTAATACATGCACATCCCAAAAGCTAGTGTTAACCATTAAAATAATGTTCACATTATACAGTGACAGCATTATTCAAAAGATGCTCTGTTCTAATGCCATAAAATAATTTTTCACTCAAGAAGACGCAACAGTGCTAATTATGAATTTTTACATTACAAAAGGAGAACATTCACTTAAATTAAGTTTTCAGTTTCTCTTTAAATTGATATATCCTCTACAATTAATTTACAAGACTTTTTGTAATTGAATGTTATTAAAAGTTACCTTTCCATTTCAATCTGTAGCAGCTATGATTTTTATTAACTGACAAAAAAATTGTATTACTCTTCCTTGCAACCATGACAACATTCTTCATTTTAAAATTACAATTTTGCAGTGTCATCTTCCTACTGCCTCTGATGGCTCACTAGTCAGTCTACTCTACCCAGAATCCTATACATTAGATAAGTTTAGATTTTTGTACGAAAATTACATCTTCGGAGAGATATATGTCGAAAACATGAACACGCAAACTTTCTGAAAAAAGGGGCAGTTTACTCTAGGGGGCCAGACTGTTGCCAGTGGGAGTAAAAAATGGCACAACATAAATGGCAATATAAAAATATATATACAGCAGGTGCGGTCAGTAGGAGGAGGAATAGTGCCTCAGCATTGGTATCAGAAGGAGGAATAGTGTTCCATCATTGGCATCAATAGAAGGAATAGTGCCCCATCATTGTTATCAATGAAAGGAATAGTGCCCCATCATTGGTATTAATGGGAGGAATAGTACTTCTATCATTGATATGAGTGTGAGGAATTGTGCTGCATCATTGTTGTGAGTGGGAGGACCAGTGCTCAGTTGTAGGAGGAATAGTGCCCCATCACTGATGTCTATATGAGGTGTTATGCCATCTCTTGGTGTCAGTGGAAAGAATGGGGGTTCATCATCAGTGTCAATGTGATAAATAAGGACTTTTATCAGTCAAAAGGTACAGTGCCCTAAGGTCCAGATAAAAGCAAGAAAAGAGCTGCATCCAGCCCACAGGCTGCAGTTTAGAGACCACTGATCTAAAGGGATTGTCATGATCAGGGGTCAGGCTCAAAGACCAGTTGCTATAGCAGTGGAAAGTCTTACCTGAAACCAGCAGGATAGGTACACAGGCAGGTCACTGTGGCAGAGGAGTGGGATCACCCGAGGTGCAGAGTCTAAATACAAATGGGTGTTCACCAGAACTCCTAATGGTGGAGATGGATTTGGCTGCATGTTAGCACCAGGTCGCAGTCCTCAGGATCACCCCACCAGGAGGTGAGCAAGCAGAGGTCCAGTAGCGTATAAACAGGTAAGGATCAAATGGAAGCGTGGTCAGTAAACAAGCCAAGGTCAGTAAGGAGCAGTCACAGATTGGGATCAGGCAGAAGCATAGTTGAGAACAAGCCAAGGGTCAATAACGAGTGATAGCAAAATATGGATAACAGCAGAGATGATAAGGAGCACGATACTGGCTGGAGAGCACAATAATCTGGCAAACAGGAAGTACAGAGACATGGCTTATATCAGGAAGGTCATGGGAGGAGCAAGGGGTTCAAGGTTCATGATAAACAAGGTCACAGTAGGATCATCCAAATAATTGTCAAGGGAGCTATCCAGTATTCCAGGTGGCTCAGCAAGAAGAAACACTGCCACTCTCCGCAGAAGGCTCAGGTTCAGACCCAGGCTCTGACAGGGATGTTAGTTGTGTCGTTTTCTGATTATAATACTATGGCTGGGTTCACACTATTGTGGTGACATAGACAAATGGGCTGGCAACCAAAACATCCAAAAAATTGGACATGACCATTTTTGGCAATGCAAATTACCACAACAAACTCTAATGTGTCACCGTGTGTTGTGGTGAGCTGCAATACATACACTATATTTCCAGAGGAATTGGGACACCCCACCAAATGATTGGATTCAGGTGTTCCAATCACCTCCATGGCCAGGTGTATAAAATCAAGCATGTAGGCATGCAGAATGCTTCTACAAACATTTGTGAAAGAATGGGTCTCTCTCAGGAGCTTAGTGAATTCAAGCATGGTACAGTGAAAGGTTGCCACCTGTGCAATAAGTCCATCCTTGAAATTTCCTTGCTACTAATTATTCCACGATCAACTGTTAGTGGTATTATAACAAAGTGGAAGCAATTGGGAACAACAGCAGCTCAGTCACGAATTGGTAGGCCACGTAAAATGACAGAGCGGGGTCAGTGCATGCTGAAGCACACAGTGCGCAGTAGTCGTCAACTGTCTGTAGAGTCAATAGCTAAAGACCTCCAAACTTTGTGTGGTCTTCAGATTAGCACAACAATAGTGCATAGAGAGCTTCATGGAATGGGTTTCCATGGCTAAGCAGCTGCATCCAAGCCTTACATCATCAAGTACAATGCAAAGCGTCAGATGTAGTGGACTCTAGAGCAGTGGAGACGTGTTCTCTGGAGTGATGAATAAAGCTTCTCTGTCTTGCAATCTGATGGATGTGTCTGGATTTGGCGGTTGCCAGGAGAACGGTACCTGACTGACTGCATTGTGCCAAATATAAAGTTTGGTTGAGGGGGGTTATGCTGTGGGGTTGTTTTTTTCAGCGGTTTGGCTTGGCCCCTTAGTTCCAGTGAAGGGAACACTTAAGGCGTCAGCATACAAAGACATTTTGGACAATTTCATGCTCCCAACTTTGTAGGAAAAGTTAGGGTATGGCCACTTCCTGTTTCAACATGACTGCGCACCAGTGCACAAAGCAAGGTCCATAAAGATATGGATGAGCGAGTTTGATGTGGAGAAACTTGACTGGCTTTCACAGAGTCCAGACCTCAACCCAATAGAACACCTTTGGGATGAATAAGAGCAGAGAATGTGAGCCAGGCATTCTCATCTGACATCAGTGCCTGACCTCACAAATGCGCTTCTGGAAGAATGGTCAACCATTCCCATAGACAAATTCCTAAACCTTGTAGACAGCCTTCCCAGAAGAGTTGAAGCTGTTATAGCTGCAAATGGTGGGCCAACTCAGTATTGATGAATAACAGATGGGGACAGTGCCTCTGGACAAATAAACAAAAGAAAAAATATATAATAAATAACTATGAGACAAAAGATATATTAGCAAGAGCTGCTATCTTGCCTCTGTGAACAGGGTATAGGGAACAAAAAAAAAAACAGCGGTCTTCTAATCAATATATCAATCAATATACAAGCATAAGGCATCAATATGATAGGTATTGCTCCAGTCTATGCAGACGGCAGCTCACCCATAGGTGGTGATGTCACCTCCGAGTGGTTTTAACATGTTTTTGCATTGAATAAAGCCTGGATGGATTTACACTATGTGGATTCCTTTTTTTCTTCATTTATGTCTCATTCTGATTATATGAGGAGCCAATTGCTATTTAAAGACATTTCTATCAGCTGGGGTGTGCTGCTGCAGATTGTTGCTCCCAGAGCGGTTATAGCTGGTTTATAATCTTACCAGCATGGAGCTCTGGTGAGTGGATCCAATTCATGTGGTGGTGGATGCTTCATGTTTTTTTGATTTGCATTAGAAGAGAAATTTAAAGAAGAAATATTGTTTTATGGACACAAATGTTTGCACTTTTTATTTATTTATATAAGTTAAGGACACTTATTCACATATTTTTTATTGAATTTTCAGCAGTTTATGTGACACATTCATTTTTATTTATATTATCTGGCATATGAGTCATTCACAATATATATTTTCTGTGTTCACTTGTTCAGAGATATATTCATTTGAAGAGCGCTGCTTTTTTTGTTTTTTGTTTTTGGCAACTCGGTATTGAACTCTACGGACTAAGACTGGGATGCCATTAAAGTTCATGTGCGTTTAAAGGCAGGCGTCCCAATACTTTTGGCAATATAGTTTATAAAATGGTGCATTTGTGCATTGGGGTGCCATTTTATTATGGCAACACAACCTGTTAATGCACATAACATGCATTGCAGTACTGTGCACACCACTGCAGTACACTGCAGTACGCTGCAGTAGAGAAGTGTGCAACTAGACTAAAGCAAACTACAGTAATGGCTAATCCTCCATTTTTGTATATATGTGTCTGGAATCCTCAGTCCAATCCATCATATGTGTCTTTAACCTTAATATGATGCCAGGCTAATCTGCTTTCAGCTAAAATTAACAATTGCCTTCATGCTAGTAGTTTACTATATTATGTAGGTTAGCTAACCCATAGTTAGGTAAAGAGGAACTAAACTCTGGAAGCTGTTTCCAGATAGGACTGGCAAAGGGCTTGTCACCAGTATTGCTTGTGGTGTTTCTGCAGCTTATCTTTCTCCATTACTGACTTACCATGCATTGTTCTGTGCTTTGGCACTGTGTGGAAATTGCCATCTTTATAGAAGTGAGGCTTTTACTTTCAGAGCCCACAGTAAGAAGAACATTGAGAAACACAGCAGTGACATCACCAAATCTCATTCTAAATTTACTTAGACTACCAGCTGAAAGCAGCAAGGCCTTAAAGTAGAACTATGGGCATTTTTTTTACATTTTGTATAGAACATGAGAGGGATATTACTCCAGTTTTTTTCACCATCTTTGCCCCATTGTGGAGATTTCCTTTCATTTCCTGTCCAATAGCCAAACATTAAGAGAGAGGAAGTCCCTGCAAATTAAGGGAATTCTTTGGGGACTCCCAGGCACGTTACGACGTATGCACATTTATTTTGCCTAATGCCTTATTTTGCAAAATGTGCATACGTCATAGCGTGTGAGGCTAGCCATGAGGTCATCATGGTGAGCGGAGTCTGGACACCATATATTGGAATATGGATGTGACATGCCTTGTTTTATATGCTAAAATGTGAGTGTTTTTTTTACCTTTTTCAATAAAAATTGTGAGAAAGATCTGCACTATCAGTATTTTTTGCTTCCCATATTATTTTGCCATGAGATGACCTGTGAGGAAAGAGAAAGACTGGAGAGGAGTTACATTTGTACACATGTAAATAAAGTGCAGTTGGCCTCCTTTTTATCAGTGGGGGTCCAACAATTAAGGTGAGCTGATACCCATAAGGTGGGGTGAAGTGCACTATGGTGCACATGGTCGACTTAATTGAAATAGTAGATTGCAGGAAAATTGAGTGGTGTATGGGACTCACTTTATTTATGGATTTTTTTTAATTAATATATTTATTATCATTTTGACATATGGATTGATTATCCTATTATTTACTTAATGATTTACATGATTCAGTGCAAATTCTTTGCACATATTTATGGTTCATTTTAGATGTTTTGAGGTTTGATCCACTCATTGATTTATCATATATTTACAGATTTATATATATTTATACATTTATCTAGATAGTGTTTATCATTTATGAATTTTGGGTCTTTGCACTGTTTGTAATATTTTTTCTGTTGTAGTGTGATGAGTGAACATTTTGTAGTGATAGCTGCTTCCTGATTATTTTTCTTTTTCTTTCTTTCTTTCTTTCTTTCTTTCTTTCTTTCTTTCTTTCTTTCTTTCTTTCTTTCTTTCTTTCTTTCTTTCTTTCTTTCTTTCTTTCTTTCTTTCTTTCTTTCTTTCTTATTTTTATCATATATTTTTCTTTCAGAGAGGTGTTGTTTTGGGGTTTTCATTTCTTTTGGGGGTATATTTGTTTTCACACTCAACTCCCCATCCCATAGTAAAAATAACAATAAATTAAGGCATACACTGGTTAGGCCTGCTCTCCTCATTGCAAGCTGTTCTATAGCTGGTCAGTTTTACATAGTTATAATATCTCTGGGCGAATTAATTCCTATATATACAATGTAAACACCAGCCTGTGCCCTGTTTCATTAGTATATTTCAGCCTAGCCTTGCTCATTTACACTGTCCAGTTGTTGGCCAATTTTTATACTTGTTTCTCAGCTGGGATCCCTTCATTTTTTAATCAAACACCAACCTGTCCCTTGTTTCTCTGGTACATTATGCCCGGGTCTTGCTTATTAATATGATCCTGCCACTGGCCATTTTTTTCTACTGCTTTATCTTCTGCAGTCTCTTAATTCTGTAGTCTTAAGCCACTTTCTTTCCTGTCCAATGTTGACAATACTGTTCCTCCATAGATACACTACAGTAAGCAAATATTGTCACTTTAAGACAATATTTGCTTACTGTAGGATAACCAGATGAAAAAATGATAACCAGATGACAGAACGGGATAACCAGATGAAAAAATGAGGAAGCCTGAAAAAAAGAAAGCTAATGCAACTATCACATCTAATGCCAGTCATACATGGATCGAAATTCAGCCGCTTCAATAGGGACCTAACAAATTTCAATCTATGCATGGACAGCCAGCAGCACTGATCAGTGTATTCTGACAAAAGACACAGCACAGAGTAAGTGATTCCCCCTTCCACCTCAAATGTGCGTATGGGGGAATTGGGTAATTTTTTCTTTTTATTGAATAAAAAAATAAAATCTTGTATGGCCAGCCTGAGAACTAGTAGGCTGAAAATATTACATTTATACTCTTATCTCTAGATGCATGTAAGAGGACTGTACCTAATTTCATATCTTGTAATCAATTTTTCTTTATAATTGTATTTTCTGAAAAAGTATGGTTTCCACTAAAATTGAGTTGAGTTAGCTAATTTGACTGCTTGCTGCTTTGCAAGTAGACTTGTGCATGCTCATGAAAAAAGGTGTAGCTAAACAATTTAGTTCATCCCCATAGACTTCTATGGGACAGTCTCCCAAACAGTGCCAGTGCAAGGATTTTTGTCTACACAGGCAAATGTGCATTTTTATTGATTTGGGTAAGTATGCATCTGGGGTGAGGGAGGGAGGGTTATTTTAGGTCAACTCAGCCAAAAGCTTTAAAGTGGTTGTAAAGACAGGTTTTTTTTTACCCTCATGCATTCTATACATGAAGGTAAAAAAAACTTCTGCATTATACAGTTCTCACCTAACCGAGCATACCTCTCAGGTCAATGCAGCTTAGATATATAAACCCCTTAGCCAATTGGTGGGGAATTTACTTCACACAAATATATTATTGTATATGACTGTGAACTGTATTTTGTAACATGTTTGATTAACATACCCTGTATTTATGCTAAAATATTTCAATAAAAAATATTGAAATAAAAAATTTCTGCATATAGCTCCCCCCAGCCCTCCCTTATACTTATCTGAGTTTAATCTCGATCTAACGATGTGCACAAGAGCAGTCTCTCTATGCTCTCTCCCTCCTCATTGGCTTAGGAACAGCAGTGGGAGCCATTTGCTCCTGCTGCTTTCAATCACATCAGTGAGGAGGGAGTGTGGGTGGCGGGGCCAAGTCGCGCTCTGTTTTTTATGTAACACAAAGAGCCAGCTCAGGTTCAAGAATGTACAAGTGTGCCGAGACCACGCAGCTTGTTGTGGGGGATATTTGGTGTGGGGGGAGGGAGGAGCACTGGTGGGGGACCTGAGAAGAGGAGGAGTGGGGCTGCACAGGGCAGGTAAGTATGACATGTTTGTTATTTTTAAAATGCAATTACCTTTACAATCACTTTAATTTTTCAACATAGGCCAAAGCAGAATGGGCCATTTTTATTATGTATGTCCAAAAGGTTTGCTTACTTATTCTTAAGTAGACGAGGCAAAGTTCTTCTTCAGGTGTCCACATCACTGATTGTGTGACAAGGAAACTTCCTATTGGCTGTCCAGTGGAGGGGACTATCAGGATTCAGAAAAGAAGTCTTAGCAGTGACATCATCAAATAGGGATCTGCAGTGCTGGATTACCAGTCCCACACATATGGAAAGGCACTGGAAAAGGACTCAGATGGTGGAGTCCGTCCAAGTGATTAATTCCCTGATCATAAGTTTAGGGGAAAAAAGGTCTCAATTGGTAGGTAGAAAGGTAGGGGTTTCATTTTTGCCCATACATGGGCTTTAAAGAAATTTCTGGTTTATTTGGTAAAATGAGAAACAGTGAACTCCTGCCTGAAGAAGTATGGGCTTTTGTACTCACCCATTTTTTTCTACACATGCCATTTCATTAACAACTTGTATTTATATCACACAAATCACTAATGGCTGCTCTTCTTCTCCTTCTTTTTATTTTTTTGTTAAAATGAAATGTTTTAATCCATCTTGACAAAGTGGAATTTATAAGAAAAATATAGTCTTTCTTTAGAAATATGTTTGACAGTCCCAGAACACTTGTGCAGTTCATCATATCTTTCTGGCATGGCAATAAAATATGCCAAGCAAAGTATTACAGACTTGACAAGCCAAAGGTTTTAACAACGTTTAGGAGAAAAACAATCCCAATAACAGCTTCTGCAGGTTGTGCTGCATGTACAGTTATTGAATACTGACAAGTTTAAGTGGGTCTGAACATTAAGGATTACACTCCTTCATTCCTGGATTCTTGTGGCTCATAGAGTAAATGTGTTACATACAATTTCTCACTAACAGAACACTGTAAACATCAGATTTGTTTTTTTTTTTTGGGGGGGGGGGTATTTTAATGGGGTTTAAATAGATTTTTTTGCTGATTTTTCTCAATTTTTCAGTTTCACTAATTGATAGCGTTTCATTCTCATTATTTAATCACTCAATTCGCACATTCCATGCTGTTTGATCCTTGCCATATTTTAAGCATTTTTGTGTGAAATGGCGTGAAATTTCTGCTGTCAGATGTTTTATATTTACTACATTTTTGCAATGCGTTTTATCTTAGCCAGAAATTTGTCAGGTATTTATACTATTTCTGAAACCAACAAATAATGGTATTGGAATTAGAAAAACTGGGGCAAACAGTATTATTGAATTGTATTGCATTGTTTGTATGCTCTAAATGTGAATTGGGATGTCACTCATTTCATAGGGACTGTCATAGGCTTTTTTCAGGAGCCTAGATGAAAAACATGCTTTTTTATTATCAATACATACAGTATACTCCAGTCATAACTGAAAATCAAACAGTGAGAAACATACAAGAAGCGCATGCCACCTGCTCAAACTTAATTTTTTCATGCAGGGTTTAATATTTTGCTTTTACCCTTTCTCTGCCAAATGCTTTTTTCTTTTTTAACACACATCCTAAAGAAGAAGAGGACATATAGAACACATTGGGGTTGATTTACTAAAACTGGAGAATGCAGAATCTGGTGCTGGTAGCCAATCAGCTTCTAACATCAGCTTGTTCAATTAAGCTTTCACAATAATACTTTGCCTGTCTGCAATTGACATCTGCCTGGTGTTGCCCTTGGTAACCACTGATTCCACTCATCTCTCAAACACCAAACTATTTTGCATGACTGAAATCATCTGCTTTGTTAGACTTATTGTAACTGTTGTTTGTACTTGTCAGTATTGAGCCATTCTGGGGCTAAGTTTATGGCACTTTGAATATGGTACTTTAACTGACGCATCTTAACTAAGGCAAGTACAAACATTAGTGCTCCACCCCAAGTAGTTTGCAAGTGCTCTTTCCTCTTCTTTCCCTCAGCCTTTCTCTTTATTTTCTCCTCTCCCTCCAACATGCTTTTACTATCTTTCCTTTTTGCTATAATGCCCTCTCTCCTCAAACTCTCATTTCTTTACACCTCTTCACCACCTCACCTCCCTCACCCTCCTACTACTACTAACTTCCTGAGATATCACCCCAAACCCTGGCCCTCTACCATCAAACTCCCACCCGCAGAAGCAGAAGCCTCCCTTCTTTGGCAACAGTCACAACCCTCACTCTCTTATCTCAATTCCCATGCTTCCATGAGCCAGCCCCTCCCTCTTTTGTGCCCTCTGGAATGTCCACCCAGTATGCTATTCCCTCAATCTACTTGCTATTACCAAGACCTGGTTCCAGGAATCCGACTCTGTCTCCTCAGCTTACCTCTCCCATGGTGGCCTCCTTTGGACTCACCCAGACTAAGCAGGTGGAAAGGGGGTGGAGTTGGACTTCCCCACAAAGCACATTCCAGGTTCTTCCTTCCCCTCCCTGTCTGTCCCTCTGCTCTTTTGAAGTGCACTGTATTCATTTTTTTTTCTCTGTTTGTCTGGGGATCGCAGTCATATACCAGCCTCTGGCCCAATGTCACGTTTTCTTGATGACTTCTCTGCATGGCTACCCTACTGATTCTCCTCTTCTCTCCTCTGAGGTACTCGTAATCATCCTTGGAGATTTTAACATTCCAGTCAATGTTAACACCTCAGCCACTTCTCAAAAACACAACCTAACCTCCTCTCTTAACCTAGCATACAAACCACCATTCACTCTAATGGCAGCAACCTCGATCTTGTATTCTCCCACCTATACACTCCCTGTAACCTCTCTAACACCCCCCCTTCCTCTCTCTGACCACAACTTTATCAGCTTCACATTCTCCCTGTCTCCTACCTCTCATGCCTCCAGCCACCAAACAGTTACCCGTAGAAACCTCTGCCACCTCAGTCCTTCCCTTCTTCACTCTGTTATCGGGTGCTTTTATGATAAAATTGCTCCCCTCTCTTGCCCAGACCTGGCCACATCTACCTACAATAAGTTACTATCATCTTCCTTAGACACATTTGCTCTTCTCTCTACATTCAGAACCAGGCTTCACCTGCTACAACCCAGGCAAACAGATGACACCAGAAGTCTCCAGAGACACAGCCATGCTTTTGAGCAAGTGTGGTGTGAAACTAAATCCCTGCAAGACTTCACCCTGTACAAATCTGCCCTTCTCAAATACAATTCCATCCTTCACGCTGCTAAACAAACCTACAACAACACTCTTGTCCAAACTCTTTTATCCTATTCTCATAAATTCTTTTCTACCCTTAACCACTTTACATCTGCCCTACAGTAGTTTTACTGTTATAGGGAGGCTCTCCTGTACAAAATCATGTATATCAGCATGACTTTGAACTTCCGCCTTACGGGGGATGCGCATGCACCTCCGGCAGTTTGCTTCTGCTGTGAACTGTCACAGTAGAAGCCAATCCACATCAAAGGAGAAGCGATTCTTCAGCGGTGTGCACAGATCATTGGGCAGGGAGGAAGAGCCCAGCTGTGCCTATGTTTACATAGGCACAGCCCAGTTGTGACAGGGGAAGTTGATTGATCCTGTGTCCCTGCAGAGCTAGGAACACAATCCATCACTTCCTCTTGTACCAGCACCATCTAGTGTACACCAAACACATAGCTAGGCTCACACTCAACCCTTTGATCACCCTAGATGTTAACCCCTTCCCAATCAGTGTCATTAGTACAGTAATCAGTGTATATTTTGTAGCATTGATTACTGTATTAGTGTCACTGGTTCCAACAAAATGTCAGTTAGTGTAAAAATGTCCACCGCGATATCGCAGTCCTGCTATAACTTGCTGATTGCCGCCACTACTAGTATGAAAAAATAAAAATAAAAAAAATTTCCAGTATATGTCTCATAATTTGCAGACACTATAGCTTTTGCAAAAACTAATCAATATACGCTTATTGGGATTTTTTACCAAAAAATATGTAGCAGAATACATTTTGGCCTAAATTTATTTTTATTTGAGAATTAACATTTTTTTATTGGATGTGTTTTATATTAGAAAATAAAAAATATTTTTTTTTTCAAAATTGTTGGTTTTTTTTGTTTATAACACAAAAAGTAACTACAGTCAAAAGAAAGCTCTATTTGTGGGGAAAAAAGGAACATAAATTTCATTTGGGTACAGTGTTGCATGACCGCACAATAGTCAGTTAAAATAACGCAGTGCTGTATCGCAAACAATTGCCTGGTCAGGAAGATGGTAAATGTTCAGGAGCTGAAGTGGTTAGTTGTTTACTTCATCCCCCACTGCCTCCTGCCACCAACTTGCTTACTGCCCAGGAGATTGCCAGTCATTTCAAGAACAAGATTGATACAATTCGTGATGAGATCCCCAGTGTCAAACTTCTTCCTCCAATCATCATACCAGGTCCATCACCACACTCAATAATCTCCTCTTTTGGCCTTGTTACCACCAAGGTAATTGCCAAACTCCTTCCAGAGGCTCACCTATCCACCTGTCCTCTGGACCCTGTCCCCTCACAATTATGGCGGCCTCCTTCCTGCTCTAACATAAACTCTCTAACCCACATGTTTTACCTCTCCTTCTCCACTGGCACCTTTCCCTCCCTGCTCAAATATGCACTGATTACCTCCAAACTTAAAAAAAAACCCTCTCTGAACCCCACTTGCTTTAATAAATTAAAGCCCATCTCCCTGCTCCTATTTGCCTCCAAGTTTCTCAAGCACCTTCTGCACAACTGTATGAGTTGCCACCTCAGTGACAACAACCTTCTCAATTCCCTACAGTCTGGCTTCTGCCCACAAAAACTGAAACTGCCCTACTAAAACTCACTAATGACCTACTAACTGCTAAAACTAATGGCCATTACTCCATATTCATATTCTTAAACCTTTCTGCTGCCTTTGACACAGTTGACCACCAACTCCTCCTCAGTAAACTCCACTCCCTTGGTCTCTGTGACTCTGCTCTTTCCTGGTTTTCCTCTTACCTCTCTCAGCGCAATTTCAGCGTCACAGACAACACCAACTCCTCCGCTCCTCTTCCTCTTTCTGTTAGGATACCCCAAGGCTCTATCCTTGGACCCCTCCTTTTCTCTATCTACACCTCCTCTTTGGGCCAATTGGTACTCTCCCATGGCTTCCAATACCACCTCTACACTGATGACACACAGATCTCTCTCTCCACTCCACAGCTCACCTCCTTAATCTCCTCATATATCTCAAATCTACTGAGCAATATATCAGCATGGATGTCACACCACTTCTTCAAACTCAATCTTTCTAAAACCTGATCCCTCACTCAATTTAAAATTAATATTGACAGCACATCCATTGGTCCTTCTCCACATGCCAGGGTGCTAGGCACAATCCTAGACTCTTACCTCACCTTCGGGCCCTACATCCATTCACTGGCTAAATCCTGCTGCCTAAACCTCTGCAACATTTACAGGATTCGCCCCTTCCTGACTAATGACACCACAAAACAACTTTTCTACACCTTGGTTATATCCAGCCTTCCCACCTTGATTACTGCAACTCCCTCCTCACTGGCCTACCTTTACACAGGCTACCCCCTCTTAAGTCTATTATGAATGCTGCTGTTCGAGTTATACACTTTACCAACTGATCAGTGTCTGCTTATCCCTTCGCTGGTTTCCACTAGTTCAATATATAAAATTCAAAATACTAACCACAATGTACAAAGCCATCACCAACCTCATCCGCAGATATCATCCAAATTGTCTGCTCCACTCCTCCCAAGACATCTTGCTCTCTAACTCCCTTGTCACCTCCTCCCATGCCCACCCCAGGACTTCTCCACAATCTCTCCCATCCTCTGGAACTCCCTACTCCAGTATGTCCGGTCAGCTCCCACCCTGGCCACCTTTAGGCGATCTTTAAAAACACACTTCCACCTAACCCCACCTAAGAACTGTACTTTATGCACCTCCACCAGATCATCCCTTGCAACTATCGCCTTTTGTATCACCTTCCCCTTCCTTTAGATTGTAATCTCCATGAGAAGGGCCCAACTATTCCTTCTGTATTGAACTGTATTGTAATTATACTGTCCCCCTTTATATTGTAAAGAGCTGCATAAACTGTTGGCCCCATATATATCCCGTATAATAATAATAAAATCTTGAAGCACCACATTTTGCACTCTCCAGTTTTAGTAAATCAACCCCTTTGAATTGTATTGATGGTAGTTGTATTTTTTTATGATGCACAATATTTGTGTTGAGGTTTATCAAAGGTATATACTGTATATGTGTGAGTGTATAAATACATTAAAGCTAATTTTAGTTCTCACAAATACAGTTATATTTTACTTGCTTGTAACATATAAAATAGTAGGTTATGGTGAGCCAACAGATAACCAATATGTCAAGCTTCAAAATTAAGACAAACTACAATACCTAAAACTTTCCATAGGTGACACTTTAAAAGCTTATACAGCTTATCAATTTAGAGTTCATCATAAATGATTATCAGAGAATTTTTTCTGTCAAAGCTTTTTTTTTTTACTTAACTTTTTTCTATCACAAGGGTGCCCCCTATGTTATATAATACTGCAGATGACAAGTTTTCTAAAGCTGGCATAAAGGGTCTATTTGAATCAAATTGTCCCTTGTGCTCAGTCTGCTTTTTAATCAGCCTATGCCAGTGTTTGACAACTCTGAACTCAGATGTGCTCAGAGTTAGGAACTTCTGGGGTATGAGAAAGAACAGTATATTAATATTTAGCATTTTCCTTTCTCTCTCTTGCGCTCTCTCTCTCTATCTCTTTCTTGATTTCTCTTTTTCTCTAACACACATCCACACACACAACAATATGAGAAAATAAAATAAAACTGACTGAGGACCAGTGTAGTTCGATAGAGATGTCCCAGTTAGACTTTTGTAAAGCTTAATTTTTTTTTGTATTAAAATAATAAACATGCTATACTGTATTTACCTATTCTGTGCAAACTCCTCCTTTTGGATTCTTGGGCTCTTCTTGGGTTCTCTGCCGGTGCTCTAGATTTCTCTTGTTCTCGGTGTGCCACCATAGAAAGCCGCGTCCTATGGGGACAAACCTGGGGGCTCAATCCCGAGCCACGCTGTGTGTGTCTATTGACACACACAGCATGGCTTGGCACTGCCCACCAGTCTCTGTGCACAGAGTTTTGATTAACAGCAGCAGGAGCCAATAGCACCTGCTGCTCTCACTGAGTCCTATGGAGGTGAGGGAGCAATACAACTAGTAGGAATGCATTAAGGTAAAACATGTCTTGCCTTCAGAACAACTTCAAGGAAACTAAGACAACCATAGCAAGCCTGTCACTAATTCTTTCATAAATTGGAGTTTACTGAGGCCAAGGAAACCATGAAACAATTTAATAAACAATTAAACATAAATTTGAATATTACAACACTTTATTATCCCTCCATTAGTCATGAGCATTTTTTAAATTAGCTACAGTATTATTAGAAATATTCAAACAAAGAGCGGCCACATGCCAGATAAAAGTTGCATTTGCTGTGCTGCCTGCCATTTTGTTGGTTGGATGAGCATCTCTAGGCATGCGCAATCCCGCTCTGTATGGCAGCAGCCATTTTGGGTTTGGCGGGATGTGTGCTCACCTCCCTTTGAAGGGCATCCACCTGTGGCCAATTTCAGGGGCTATTTAGGGATAGAGGTTACACTTGGCCATGCTGCATTGCTTGGATGATACTACTATTGAATCTGACCACGTTGAGCTGTTTTTACTATATCTGTAATTATAGACTGGAACTTTATGGAATGTATTCAGGCTCTTTGGTGTTGTGGGGAGCTTTGCCTGTTTTTAAAGAGGTATACTGTCAATAACTTTGGGATATGCTTGGAAATAGAGAAAGGGTAGTACATTTAGTATGATAATGGGACTTTATTTATCTTTGTTTTTGCAGGGTATTCCAGTCCTATCCAAGATATTAACCTGATGGCTGTTTATGAGCCTTTGCTGTAAGCTATGAAGTTGGACTTTTGTATATTTTTTAGGGTGGGTTATGGGCAGTGCATACGATTTATAGAAATGACAAATTATGATATAATGGTTTACTTGAGCTCATAAGCTCTTTGTTTGCTATACCTGTTAATAAGAGTATGCTCCGAGCGAAGATGTAATTTTAAATATATGCAAATTCCATTCCTCTGGGGTTCCAGCTTTACCATCCACAAAATCTAATGGAATATAAATATCTCTAGAATTGAGTCGCTTTGGCGGGTTATTACCCTGAGGTAAATTGCCTATTGGGTTACCATCTTTTGTTAATATTCCTTCCTGTGGGAGAGCTATTACCAGGGTTATGTCCTTATAAAGGATTTATGTTATTTTGTTGGTCACTGCCTTATGCTAAGAAATCAACTGTAAGGTGGTGTTGACCAAATCTATGGAATATGAAATATAATATTTCTCTGATATGATTTGGTTAACCTTAATGAGAGTTCTTTGACCAAGAGTGAAAGGTTTAACACAACAACCAAAATTTATTGGTGAATAGTAGGGAGGTCTAAACTAACATACCACAATCTATCTATTTAACAATAAGAAAAAGAGAAACAAAATGTACATGATTCACCCAATGAATTAAAGCATATACTATTCATACCCTAAACCCACAAACAGTAAGACAGACAACACATACAACAATCATGTATACATATAAGTGCCAGAGAAATGTCCTGATATTTACCAATGGTGTAGCATGGGGGCCCCCAGGATCGGTGTATCTTCTCTCCTGTCTTCCTCCAAAACCTACCCTGATATACACTTATCTCCCATAGACTTGCATGGGGCCATCCTGATTGGTAGAACTATCCAATCCATCTTCCATATCTGACACATCTCATCCAGGATTGGACAGTTTCCCCATCCCATATCGCTTACATAACTCAGCCCCATTCCAGAGCCTCCCCTTTTAGTGATAAAATTACATATGCCAGGTCATGGCACCGAGGCGTCTGGATTCAGGCTTTCTCATCAAAATTCCCTCCATTATTGAGAGTTTGGAGGGAACCTTAGGTCATAGCCTGGTAAAACTACATTCCCCAGATATCCATCACCATTGCATATCTAAAGAGAGGGTACTTTGAAGTGGCCCTCATACCAACAAAGAGATTTAAATGGCCTGGTCTAGATCGTTATGTGGGCCCCATAAAGTCTGAGATAAGGTAGTTAATTTAGTGGTTGCCCCCTCTCATATAATAGAACATTCCTTGTGGCATGCACATGTTTACACACCAAACATTCCTCCAATACAATACAAAGCTATCTCTTGCAACTTGATCACTTGTATCAATGTCTATGTACAACACACCGCTATCAAACCAAGCTCTGATATTTCCAGCTTTGTAACTTGGTTAACATATAGTTATAAAAATATCTATTTACAGTTGCTGATGAAGATTATACATAAACTCCTTATAAGTCAACAGGTGGATACTCTTTTATAGAGATAAACCATATGGTGTCTGCATGGCTGGGTGTGATACTGCCTCTTTCCCCCTGCAAGGGGTTTCATTACCTTCGGGAAGGTCCTCCCCCCTATTCATGGTGTGCCCTTGATGTACTACTATCCTATTATACCGGGATGAAGAATTGTAAATAATGTTCATATGTTTTGTTTAGATCATTATTTTGAAATATATATTGTGATGGCTCCTGAAGAAGTGGATCAAGTCCATGAAACGTGTTTAGGTAGTTCATTGATTCTTCTTGTCAGAGTATCAGTTTTCTTTCTTGTCAGAGTAACAGTTTTCTTGTATAAGGTACGAGCGCACAGATACCCAGACAGGTCTGAAGGAGTCCTGTATGGCTGATCACTGGTTCAATGCTTTACAGGCTCCCAAAACAAAAAAAAAGTAAATGCACATTTTTTTATCTGCAAAAAAAATTTACATTTATTATTTTTTGTTAACTTATACTTTAATGTGCTATGTATCCATGTATCTGCTGCTAGCTCTGCAGTAAGGTCAAAAGATTAGATTCTCCAAATGGAACTTGTACAAAACATACAATTATTCAATTCTATACAATTATTCATTTAAAAACTATGAGTTTTAATTATACATTTTGTGATCTGCCCTTTCACATTGCTGTTTTGCTCTCATGTTACCAAGTTAGCTATATATTTTTTTTTATTGGGGTGGGAAGACATTCTTTTTATGTTTTATATATTATATTATTATATTGTGGAACAAAGGCAGATTATTAGGTTCCTAACTCCATAGCAAAATCATGACCCCCAACATTTGGGTCAAGCCTTTGTCAATTGTTTTAACATGGAGAAGCTTTTGAGATAACTGTCAGGTCACAGGGAATAATATTTACTATATCTACAAATCACAATGCATTAGTATGAACAGTACATTGAGATAAGATAAGAATAAAAAAAGATTAAGGAGGGTGGCATAGTTGGTGTATTTGGCACCAGGGTTATTTTACATGACTGCATATTTTTTTAAAAATAAGCCACTAATAAAAGCAAACAATTTCAATCTACCATTTTGACCATTGTGCTTCATGTTGTTAAGGACCGACCGGCGGTATCCTCTAGCGCTCCACAGATGGGGATTCCCCAGGGCGCGGCAGAGCCCCTGATGGTGGGGATGGATTTGGAGCAGGCCTAAACCAAGTTGCGGCCCCTGGGTGCAACCAGCTGTGGTAGGGGCACTTGCCGGTGGTACGTAGCAGGTGAAAGCCTGATGTAAGGAGGTGGAGTGAGCGAAGTCAGACAGGCCAGGTCGGTAATGGTGGAGGCAGAACGGTACAAGCGGCAGTCAGAAGGATAAACGGGTCACAGGCCAGGTTCCGCAACAGGAGGTCAAATGTACAGGATAAGACAGGAGAATGGTCAGACAAGCCAGGGATCAGAGCAGGAGACAGTCAACGGATCAGGGTCAGGCAGGGTCGGCAACAAAGCAATTTCTCAGGACACAGGATAACAGGAAAAGACCATACGGCAATTTCAGCATAGTCAGAGCCTGTTTAAATAGGGCGTCCTGCCGGGCGCGCGTTCGCGATCGCAAGTGTGCATGCGCGACCACCGTTGCCGTCGCGGGCGCCGAGGTCCCAGTGCTCGCAGACTCGTGCGCTGCCGTAAAGCCTGGGGTCCCTGACACATGTGGGTTGGTGATATAGTAACTGCGTTATAGATTAACGTATTTACGTATGAGGATATCTTTTGGCCCATCTGGGCAATTACTTGCTAGGCTTCAGATTCAGCAATATACTGCCTGTAGGAAGCCAAAAATTATATATTCAGGACTCCACATAGGAATAGGATCTCGGGAACATATATATATGGTCATACGAAAGGAACAGAATGTTCATATGTTTTTAATATTAACCACTTGCCCTCCTGAGGATTTACCCCCCTTAATGACCAGGCCTCTTTTTGCTACTCGGCGCTGCACTAATTCAACTGATAATTGTGCGGTCATGCAATGCTGCACCCAAACGAAATTTATGTCCTTTTTTTCACACAAATAGAGCTTTCTTTCGGTGGTATTTCTGTGCGCCTTTTATTTTTCACGCTATAAACAAAAAAAGACCAACAATTTTGAAGAAAAACAATATTTTTTTACTTTCAGCTATAAAAGTATATAGTAAACTCAAAGTTAGTTATAAATTTAGGCCAAAATTTATTCTGATACATATTTTTGGTAAAAAAAAATCCAAATAAGTGTATATTGATTGCTTTGTGTGAAAGTTATAGCATCTACAAACTATGCAATTTATTTTTTTGCTATACAGCACTGCGCTAGTTTAACAGACAATTGCGCAGTCATGCAATAAGGTACATAAATGAAATTTATTTCCTTTTTTCACACAAATAGAGCTTTCTTTTGGTGGTATTTGATCACCTGTGCACTTTTTTGTGTTGGCGCTATAAACAAAAAAAATTTTGAAGAAAAATGTTTTTTTTTAAAAAAAAAAACAATATTTTCTTATTTCGGTCATAAAAAATATCCAAAAAAATAAAATTTTGTCATAAATTTAGGCCAAAATGTATTCTGCTACATGTTTTTGGCTACAAAAATCCCAGTAAGTGTATATTTATTGCTTTGTGTGAAAGTTATAGCGTCTACAAACTATGGTATAGATAATGAAATTTAATTTCTTGAGGTGCTAAAATACCAGGATAGTACAAACACCCTCAAATGACCCCTTTTTGGAAAAGTAGACACCCTAAGCGATGGCACGGGACTGCCCGAGAAGGCCGTGGAAGGCAGCGGGGGACAGGGTGGGGCATCATATCCCACTGCTTGTAAAACCAAACCTGCAGCTAATTAGCCACTAGGATTGCTTTTATATGAAAGCCGATCTCTGGCTGAAAAAAAAGGATATCAGGATGATACCTGCAGCTGTAGGCATCATCCTGGTATAACCATTCAAAGTCCAGTGATGTACCAGTACATCGCTGGTCCTTGTTGGGTGTATATGCTGTGTTCTTTTTTTTTTTGTATGCAGCCTGTGGACTAAATGAAAAAAAGAGAAGACATCTCTGCCAGAAAAATGTATTCTGTTCTTTAGCCTTTGAAGTGCTTTATCTTTTTATTGTGTTTTTTTTTAGAGATTATAATACCCTGTAAGCTAAGACCCTCTATGGTTCAATCACTACTTACAGTGCATTGCACAAACATCTGGATACTGTGTGGTGGGCTTCTAAAGAGTTAAGTATCTGGGGTCTCCAAACTATGGTCCTCCAGGTGTTTAGGAACTGCAAGTCCCATAAGGCCTTGCAAGACTCTGACAGCGACAGGCAAGACTTCCAGAGGCAGAGGCATGATGGGACTTGCAGTAGTTCAACAGCTGGAGGGCAATAGTTTGGAGATCCATGATCTAGATCATATTTTTGCCTTTGTGGACTTACATTTCTTGAAGCAGGGTAAGACAATTTGGCATAAGGATTTCTTTACATAGCTGCTGCTAAGGCATGCCATTATGAAATATTTCAGATTTTCAGATCTCTTTGAGCGAATCTGATGCTCAGTCCTCTTTAATTGTTAATACAGATTCAGGACCATGAGAGTGGTTTCTAATATATATAAAACAGGTCTGCAAAAAAATTTTTTCAAGAACTGTTTTGGTTATTCCACATAATCTTTATGTTTTTTGGTGCGTTGAATCCGAAAATGACCTCCATTTTGTCATAGGATATCATTAGAGATGAGCAAATTATTCAAAAATTCGATTCGGCTGATTCGCCGAATTTGCGGAATAAATTCGATTTGATGCGAATTTATTCGCTGCGAATTTAACTTATTAAAAGGGTTTCTAGGCTTCAGAGAGCCTTTATATTAGTGCAGAACACTGTACCTTTAATTTAAATGCCCTTGGAGTCTGCTGGGGAAGAGAAATAATACTGTCAGTCAGTATGACATGCAGATGAGTGCCGTCGATCTTAGAATCACCGCACACTTCACTCATTTGGGCAGTCACGGGGCCAAAACCAGAGTGTGGAGCCACAGTGTGGCGGTGGAGGCAGCAGCAATGGGAGGCCATACAGCACCCTATGACAAAATGGAACCCACCAGCAGTGTGAGGAGACCTGAAAGTGGCACATGGCAGAGTGTGGCGATGGAGACAGCAGCAATGGGAGGCCGTACAGGGACCCATGACACACTCTGGACCTGGCAGCAGCATGAGGAGGCGGTACAGGGGCCCATGGCAGAGTGGCGAAGCGTAAGCAGCTTAAATTGAAGGCCATACAGAGGCCTATGTTAAAAAGTCCCCCCAGCAGCAGTGTGGGGAGACGACTATCAAGAGTCCAATGGCAGAGTGGCGGAGCAGAAGCAGCTTCAATTGAAGAAGAAGAGGATGAGGATGAAGAAGAAGAAGAAGAAGAAGAGGATGAGGATGAAGAAGAAGAAGATGAGGATGAAGAAGAAGAAGAAGAGGATGAGGATGAAGAAGAAGAAGAAGAAGAAGAGGATGAGGATGAAGAAGAAGAAGAAGAAGAGGATGAGGATGAAGAAGAAGAACATGAGGATGAAGAAGAAGAAGAAGAAGAGGATGAGGATGAGGATGATGAAGAAGAAGAAGAGGATGAGGATGAAGAAGAAGAGGATGAGGATGAGGAAGAAGAAGAGGATGAGGATGAAGAAGAAGAAGAAGAAGAAGAAGAGGATGAGGATGAAGATGAGGATGAAGAAGAAGATGAGGATGAAGAAGAAGAAGAAGAGGATGAGGATGAGGAAGAAGAAGAGGAAGAAGAGGATGAGGATGAAGAAGAAGAAGAAGAGGATGAGGAAGAAGAAGAAGAAGAAGAGGATGAGGATGAGGATGAAGAAGAAGAAGAAGAGGATGAGGATGAAGAAGAAGAAGAGGATGAAGAAGAAGAAGAAGAAGAAGAAGATGAGGATGAAGAAGAAGAATAAGAAGAGGATGATGAAGAAGAAGAGGATGAGGAAGAAGAAGAAGAGGATGAGGAAGAAGAAGAAGAAGAAGAAGAAGAAGAGGATGAAGAAGAAGAAGATGAGGATGAAGAAGAAGAAGAAGAAGAAGAAGAGGATGAGGATGAAGAAGAAGAAGAGGATGAGGATGATGAAGAAGAAGAAGAAGAGGATGAGGATGAAGAAGAAGAAGAGGAAGAAGAAGAGGATGAGGATGAGGAAGAAGAAGAAGAGGATGAGTATGAATAAGAAGAAGAAGAAGAAGAAGAAGAAGAAGAGGATGAGGATGAAGAAGAAGAAGATGAGGATGAAGAAGAAGAAGAAGAAGAAGAAGAGGATGAGGATGAGGAAGAAGAAGAAGAAGAAGAAGAAGAAGAAGAGGATGAGGATGAAGAAGAAGAAGAAGAGGATGAGGATGAGGAGGATGAGGATGAGGAAGAAGAAGAAGAAGAAGAAGAAGAAGAAGAAGATGAGGATGAAGAAGAAGAAGAAGAAGAAGAGGATGAGGATGAGGATGAAGAAGAAGAAGATGAGGATGAAGAAGAGGATGAGGATGAAGAAGAAGAAGAGGATGAGGATGAGGAAGAAGAAGAAAAAGAAGAGGATGAGGATGAGGATGAAGAAGAAGAAGAAGAAGAAGAAGAGGATGAGGATGAAGAAGAGGATGAGGATGATGAAGAAGAAGAGGATGATGGTGAGGAAGAAGAAGAAGAAGAAGAAGAAGAAGAAGAAGAAGAAGAGGATGATGATGATGATGAAGAAGAAGAAGAAGAAGAAGAAGAAGAGGAGGATGAGGATGATGAAGAAGAAGAAGAAGAAGAAGAAGAAGAAGAGGATGAGGATGAAGAAGAAGAAGAGGATGAGGATGAAGAAGAATAGGATGAGGATGAAGAAGAAGAGAATGAGGATGAAGAAGAGGATGAGGATGAAGAAGAAGAAGAAGAAGAGGAGGAAGAGGAAGAAGAAGAAGAAGAAGAAGAGGATGAGGATGAAGAAGAAGAAGAAGAAGAGGATGAGGATGAAGAAGAAGAAGAAGAAGAGGATGAGGATGAAGAAGAAGAAGAAGAAGAAGTAGGATGAAAATAAGAAGAATTCCAGTACAGCAAAAAGTGTATCTGCAGAGAGCTCCGCTATTTCTGACAGTTCTCTGACAGTTCCTTCACATTTACAGCGGTTGAAACATTGTATCTATTTGTTTCCGAATAAAAACATCTGTATCCTAAATGGAAACAAACAGATACAATGTTTCAACCGCTGTAAATGTGAAGGAACTGTCAGAGAACTGTCAGAAATAGCGGAGCTCTCTGCAGGGACACTTTTTGCCGGCTGTAGAAGGGATGAAAATCGGCCGATCGGGAAAAATTTGATTCGCGCATCCGAAGTTTGCTAATATTCGGATTCGGTGCGAATCTAATTTTTCCTAATATTCGAAACGAATTCCACTTCGCCAAGTTCGATTCGCTCATCTCTAGTGAGGATCTTTGTTATTGCCTAAAAATTTCTGTACGACTTCTTTAAATGCAATCCACCCTTCTTTTTGAGGATCCGTCACAGTATTGACAAACTCTTGATCAACTATAGGCCTTCTAATGTCTGGTCCGACGAATACACCTTCCTTTAATTTTGCCTGGAAACTTGGTGACCAAGTATTTGAAGCATTCTCCATCTCTTGGAAGTGATTTTAAGTTTCATCAATCCCAATTTTATGTGGAGAGGTGGTAGAAGAACTTTATGGGAAGGTACCAAAGTTTCTCGGAGGACATTTTTTTCACCAACTGTTAGCACCCTCAGCTGCCAAATCTTCTTGGTCCAGTGATTTTGTCGGTCTCGACTGTCCCATAGACACAGAAAACAAGGGTATTTTGTATACCCAGCTTGTTGCCCGAGCAGCATGCACAATACCTTCAAGTCCCCACACACTTGCCAACCATGGTCTTCATATTTAAGTTTATGAAGAACCAATTCCAAGTTCTCTTAGGTTTCCTTCAAGTGTACGGAATGACCTACAGGTATGGAAGCATAAAAACCACCGTTGTGGAGTAAAACTGCTTTGAGACTTCTTTTTGAAGAATCTATAAAAAGAGGCCATTGCTGTGAATCATATTGGATTTTAAATTGACCCATCAGACCTTCGACATCGATGCAATAAACTAACTTGTCTTCCTAGGCTAAGTAAGGAACAAACTCCTTTTCACAATGTCTGAACCATGAAGATGTCACTCCTGGCAACAATAAATTCCTGCTTTTCAGCCTTGATCCGAGTAACTCAGCGGTATCTTTGGGAAGATTCAAGTCTCTTACCAAATCATTCATCTACTCCTGAGAAAACAATTTTGGTCTTGTATCATCTTCAAAGTCAGAACTTGGTTTGTCATCTGGTTCAGGTATGACTTCACCTTAATCGGAGCTAGGTATCTCTTCCAAGGTAGCAGGGGGCTTGGGTAATGGTATATCTGTGCCATGGGGGATGGGACTAATTGCTGAATGAAGATTGGGGTATGAAAGGGAATGCTTACATTTGGAATTAAACCCTTTCACATCGCATGAACAAGAGTAACAGTCGTCACTATGGTTCTTTTGCTCTCGTCATACCACAGGAATCCCATAACGGAAAGATTTTTTCTTACCCTTGAACCAGTTTCGGAGGTCCTCAACACACCGTTTGCACACTTTATGAGGCGCACAAACTTTATCTTGATCTCCAATTTTTAGTCCAAAGTATGCAAAGTATACTTTTTTCACAAAGTCTGTAATATTCTGCTGTTGCTTCAACACTATATATTCACCACAGATGAAACAGAAACTGTCTGGCGAATTAATACACGTTCGCGGAGCCTTAACATAAAGGTTGAAGAATGACGAGCTAAAACAAACTGCAGTGAAAAAGTGTGAACAGCCTAGAACCAAGAACCTGATGATGATTTGTGCACAAGTGTGGACTGCAAGAGAGAGCAGCTCTGTGTCTGTACAAGAGACGTCACAGTGCTGGCCACGCCCTGCTACACTGACCGGAGCTGCTGCTATCTGCCCTGTGTCTCCCTCCCATTGGATTCTTCAGGAAAGATTAACCCCTTCTACCAATAGAAACACAGACTCAGGGCTGAGGCCTACACATACAGCATGCTGCTGAGTATCCCAGTAGTCAGACATGTCACTCAGAGCAGCACTTGTATTCACCCCCTTTGCAGGGGGGGGAGGGGCAGAGATTGTTTACCTGCAAATAATAACAAAGGGCCAGAATAGAACTAGGGAAATGAGGAAATATTTTTTTTTTCCCTAAAACTTGCTTAGCTTATGTATATATTGCTGTCCATCAGATTTACAGTGCTATATTTTTTTTTTACATAACTCGGACAACCCCTTTAAGATTTTTTTGGCATTTTATATCTTAAATGCACCTATGTGAATTAAATAATAGTAATTTGGGCTTTAAATTTGGTTAAAAACCCAGAATATAAAAAAAATACCAAAAATGTAAAACATTTGATACATTTGAAAACAATTTTGCATGTTGTGGCAAATCATGACATCTAGGGGTTTTTCAATATTTTATTTTCAGCACACCAAAATACATGGAAATAAGATGAAAATAATCAAACAGCTTTTTAGTTGCAGACCTGTGTAATCTTCTACAAACAGTTGCAAAACATGTTCTTTCCACAGCATACTTTAATTGGAAAATACATCTTCCATCTCTGGAGGACATGGATTGGACTGCAATGGAGCAATCTTGGTTTGACACCACCATTAGTACTGCAGATAAATTGACGACACAGTTTAAATGAATTCCTTATTGTTGGGCAGCACAGTGGTGTTGTGGTTAGCACTTCTGTCTAGCAGCTCTGTTGGCATTGGTTAAACTCCTAATCACAATGCTACTTGCCTGTAGTTTGTATGCTCTCCCTGTGATTGTGTGGGTTTCCTGCAACACAACAAAACAGATTTGTAGGTTAATTGTCTCCTGTCTAATTTCTCCCTAGTGTGAATATGAACTAGAGACCCTAGACTGTAAGCTCCTTAAGGGCAGGGGCTGTTATGAATGTACAAAATATTTCCAAAGCACCGTTGGTGCTATGTAAATATCAATAACAAATAAATAAAAATAACCTCTTCTGAACAGCTTACCACAATGATACTCTTTTCTCCCGCTAGATATCCTAACATTGTAAAATGGACCCTGCATATCTTTTTCAGACATTTTAGTCATGCACTCATATTTAGTCTTACTGGTCTGGTATTTATTTGTCCCTTCAGGCACACTTAAATGTTATTGGCATTATACTCCCCAGGAACATTCTTTCTGAATAGTATTCATTAATACTTTGCTGTGTTGCTGTTTGATCCTAGGGTTGAGCAGGTAATGGAATATAGTACATCTAACATTGGATGAATGTGTGTGAGTTGTGTATCTTTACTTTGTGCACACTTTGGGCTGTTGTGATTGGTGTTGTCTTTCTGTTGTGAAATGCATAAATCCTAAAATAAACACCTTAAAAAGTACACTTTCAGTGCAGGAAGAGTGGCCTATGAGAAAAACTGCTTGTCTTTTTATCACTCTTCCATCAAGAACGTATTAATGTACTTTATTTCAGTGTAATATGCTGGCTGCTTTGTAGCAGACAGGAATGGGCCGCAGAAAATTATTAGTACTGTTCCGAAAATTATTGGATGTCAGCTGTCACCTTTGGATGATTTTTCCAATATTTGTTGCCTCCATAAAGCAAAGTCAATTTTGAAGGATCCCTTGCGTCTGGGTAATCACTGGTTTGACCTGCTGCCCTCTGAAAGGTGCTATAAGAACATTAAAGTTCAAACTAATAGATTTAGAGCAAGCTTTTTCCGAGGCCTGTAAACAGGTTTCGAAGTGCATAGTCTGGGCTAGGTAGTGCATTACTGATATATATATATATATATATATATATATATATATATATATATATATATATATATATATATAATTTTTTTTTTTTTATGTTTTATTGTATTTTTTTGTGATAAAATGTATGGATATTATTTTTATAGTACCAAATCTTTAAAGGTATCATTGACTTGTCATTGTATTTTTAATGCATTGTTAGTAAAGGCTCTCTATTTTTATTCTATTTCCAGTACATGCTACAGGTCCGTCAATTCATTTCCCAAGCATGTGTTTTAAAGGAATTGTGCATTTTTAATGTTGCCCTTTATGCCTTATTAAACCAATTACTTGCTACTAAATTATATTTTAAAATAAAATGTTTGCTTAGGGACATGACCACCCTCCCTCCCCCTGGCAGTACCTATGCTCTTTGGTTTTTAACATTCACTTTCCAGTGACTTTAATGAGGTTTACATAGAAGTTCATAATTTTCAGATTTTTGATGGTGTTCATGGAACCTCCCATGAATCAAACCCAGACTGAACCCCAGATCAAAGCAAATCTGTTCATCACTATCCCCCTCAATTTCCTTCTTTTAAATCACCCAGTTGCATGCTTTTTTGTAGAAAATGTTTAAGCTTCTCTACTGATGCACATGATGCCTGGCATATTCCACTGTGAAGCAGACCTTTATGAAAATGAAAGCTTTGCTCTATTGAAATATCCCGAAAGTCAATTTACTTGCAAAGATACATTAAAAATATGTCTTAAACTATGTGTAGCTAAACAAAATAAAAACCACTTGCATTGGCCCTGGCTTCCAACGCTGCCCAAGAAAGAAGGCAAAATCAGATGGATTTCCAGAACCGAACTATCCCAGGAGTCAGCGATGTGGCATGGTGATGTCACCCCCTCCCCCCTTCTCCAAAGCATCAGAAGTTAGGTGGTGAGTAAATGCTTCCTTCTTTTGGTAAAACATTGATTTTGTTTGATTTTGGGAGTTTGGGGCTTTTAGTTGAGCATGCCTTCCACTTTAATGAAAGGCTCCATTTTCTAAATAAGGCCTATAAAAAAAATGCAGCCAGCAACACTTAAGAAATATACCCTGGGAAAAAAACACATGTGGTCTGTTATCACTGTAGTGCTTTTAACCTCCTTAGCGGGTTTCCCGAGTGTAGCTCGGGGTAAAATTTCAATACCAAGAGCGGTAACCCTGAGCTACACTTGGGCTTACCATGCGGCGTTGCTCAGGGGGTCCCTGCAGCACTTACCTTGTCCTTCGCTCCCGCGATGTGTCCCCTGCAGCGTCCCCGGCCATCTCCTCCGGCTGATGCCAGCATCCGGCTTCCGTGTTTCGGTCCCTGTGATGTCGGGACGTACGGGCGCCGGAACGGCGGGAAATTTGAAATTTTTTAAAAATGTCATTTTTGCTGTCATTGCTGTTTCAATGCATTTCACATATATTTTGTCCCTACTGCTTTGTCCTGTGCCCTGCCTGCATTTTGACTGTTCTTTCTGCCTGAAAACTTAGAAAAGTCCATGGCGTCCAAAACGCGTCCCTTTACATCAAAAGCGGTTTTAGAACAGCAATAGTAAATCAGAACCACTTGCAGAATTGAGTGATAATGATTTGTGGGGAAATTCGTCATCAGACACTGAAAACGATTTTGCGACTTTGCTCAGCGATGTGCGAATTTGCCTCTGTATTTCAAATTTCAGTGTTTTTGGTTTGATTATATTATTGAATTAAATTTATTATTATTATATTATTATTTTTTATGATTATTTATTAAATTATAATTTATGATTTCGTGTTTCAAGTTTTATCATATCCGGAATGTTTACTAGACTCTTGTTCGTACAGATTTCAGCGAGTTATTCCTAAAAATTACAGCCTACAATAAAAAACTACATATTTCCATGCAAAAAAATGGTACCGCTTTCAGCACAAAAAATCGGAAAGAATCGTACCACCGAGGAGGTTAAGGAGGGACATCAGCAGCATTTAGATGTAACAAAAATGAAAAAAAGATAAAAATCCACTCCCATTTTGATCTATTAAAATGCTATGCTTCCAAGCAGTCAAGAACTCTTTTACCAAGCATTCAAGAGACCATTCAGGTGTAGAAAGGGAGCACAGATTTACAGGAGCAATTATGTCTGTGCACTAATCTTCTGCTCCATAAGTGGCTCATCAGGATATAACCTCTGCAGTTACATTGTCTCCCATCTCCAGCATAAAAAATTCCTGTGGTTAAAGTACACCCAGCATTTTTACATGTCAACTTGTTTTTAATAGTAATTTTCAATATTTTTGAATCTGTTGATTGTTTTTAATTCAAATTATAATCCTGCCATAAAGGTAGCTGTACAGGCACTTCCTGTTATGAGGTGACAATGCCTTGTCCTTGTCTCCTTGGTTTGCTGCCACATTGTCACCCTGGTTCTAAAAGAGACTCTCAGGGTGCAGTCACATCCAAGCAGAGCGGTTTTCAGGCGATTTTATTTAAAAGGTTTGCAAGCATATACAACCAGTTTAGAAGTGTACAAGCATTTTACATGTGTATTTAAGATTCAGATGTGTTTATTTTTTAGCCTATTTTTTAGCACTGGTGGGGGGGGGGGGATTAGGGGTGGAGAGCTGCTATTTGGCCTGAAAACACATTACAAAACACCTGTAAAACGTGCATTTTGTCAAACATGCTCCAATCTACCTGAAAAGTAGCTCATTAACTTAATCACTTGACCTCTGGAGGGTTTTACCCCCTTCATGACCAGACCTCTTTTTGCTATTTAGCACTACGCTACTTTAACTGGCAATTGTGAGGTCATGCAACCCTGTAAGCAAATTACGTTTATATCAATTTTTTCACACAAATAGAACTTTTGTTTGAAGGCATGATATTTGATCACCACTGGGTTTTTATTTTTTATTAGATAAATGAAAATGGAGTGAAAAGTTTGAATAAAAAATTATATTTTCTACTTTCTGTTGTAAAACATATCCTAAAAAAATTAAATTAAATTTCTTCATAAGTTTAGGCAAAAATATAGTCTTCTACATGTCTTTGGTAAAAAAAGAAAATTAAATTTACGTCCTTTTTTTCTGACGAATTGAGCTTTCTATTAGTGCTATTTATCGCCTGTGCGTTTTTATTTTTTTGCACTACAAGCAAAAAAAGACTGACAATTTTCAGAAAAAAACAATATCTTGGACTTTTTGCTATTAAACATGTCCAGTAAAAACATTTTAAAAATCTAATTCCGTCTTAAATTTAGGCAAAAATATATTCTGCTACATGTCTTTGCTAAAAAAAATCCAAATATGTGTAAATTAATTGGTTTACGTGAAAGTTATAGCATTTACAAATGGTGGTATAGATAATAGGATTTTTTTTTCCTACTAGTAATGGTGGCAATCAGCAACTTTTAGCGGGAATGCAGCAGGCATTCTGACACTGGGTGGGAACTAACTTGGTGTCACTGACATCCCCAATGACACCAATACAGTGATCAGTGCTAAAAAACAGCACTGACACTGTACTAATAACACTGGGCAGGAAGGGGTTATGTGAAAGGTGATCAAAGGGTTAACTGTGTGTACTTTTTTACTAGGGGGCGGGGGTGTGTGTGCTTCACTGTAAGCACACTGATCGTGATATCAGCAGTGTGCCCGAGCTGACAGGGAGGAAGACTGTTTGTAAACAAATCAGTCTTCCTCCCCATCAGTGATTATCAGTAATCACAGGCGCCAATGGGTAATCACCTGGCGGGACCCGGTGATTGACATCCGTGGCCGCAAATGGCGGCGCGGGTAGGGCGCTCGCACAGCTCGCACGTGCAGAATCACGTATATATATATATATATATATATATATACAGTCATGGCCGAAATTGTTGGCACCCTTGATATTTCTCCAGGAAATCATGTATTTCTCACGAAACGTATTGCATTAACACATGTTTTGCTATACACATGTTTATTCCCTTTGTGTGTATTGGGACAAAACAAAAAAAGGGAGGAAAGAAAGCAAATTCGACATAATGTCACACAAACCTCCAAAAATGGGCTGGACAAAAGTATTGGCACCCTTTCACAACTGCGGATAAATAAGAATGTTACAAGCATGTGATGCTCCTGTAAACTCACCTGGGGCAAGTAACAGGTGTGGGCAATATAGAAATCACACCTGAAAGCAGATAAAAAGGAGAGACGTTCACTTAACCTTTGCATTGTGTGTCTGTCTGTGCCACACTAAGCATGGACAACAGAAAGAGGAGACGAGAACTGTCTGAGGACCTGAGAACCAAAATTGTGGCAAAATATCAACAATCTCAAGGTTACAAGTCCATCTCCAGAGAACTAGATTTGCCTTTGTCCACAGTGCGCAACATTATCAAGAAGTTTGCAACCCATGGCACTGTAGCTAATCTCCCTGGTCGTGGACGGATGAGGAAAATTGATGAAAGATTGCAACGCAGAATAGTCCGGATGGTGGATAAGCAGCCCCAAACATGTTCCAAAGACATTCAAGCTGTCCTGCAGGCTCAGGGAGCATCAGTGTCAGCGCGAACTATCCGTCGACATTTAAATGAAATGAAACGCTATGGCAGGAGACCCAGGAGGACCCCACTGCTGACACAGAGACATAAAAAAGCAAGACTACAGTTTGCCAAAATGTACTTGAGTAAGCCAAAAGCCTTCTGGGAAAACGTCTTGTGGACAGATGAGACCAAGATAGAGCTTTTCGGTAAAGCACATCATTCTACTGTTTACCGAAAACGGAATGAGGCCTACAAAGAACAAAACACAGTACCTACGGTAAAATATGGTGGAGGTTCAATGATGTTTTGGGGTTGTTTTGCTGCCTCTGGCACTGGGTGCCTTGACTGTGTGCAAGGCATCATGAAATCTGAGGATTACCAAAGGATTTTGGGTCGCACTGTAGGGCCCAGTGTCAGAAAGCTGGGTTTGCGTCCAAGATCCTGGGTCTTCCAGCAGGACAATGACCCCAAACATACGTCAAAAAGCACTCAGAAATGGATGGCAAAGAAGCGCTGGAGAGTTCTGAAGTGGCCAGCAATGAGCCCAGATCTAAATCCCATTGAACACCTGTGGAGAGATCTTAAAATTGCTGTTGGGAAAAGGTGTCCTTCCAATAAGAGAGACCTGGAGCTGTTTGCAAAGGAAGAGTGGTCCAAAATTCCGGGTGAGAGGTGTCAGAAGCTTATTGATGGTTATAGGAAGCGACTGATTTCAGTTATGTTTTCCAAAGGGTGTGCAACCAAATATTAAGTTAAGGGTGCCAATACTTTTGTCCAGCCCATTTTTGGGGTTTTGTGTGACATTATGTCATATTTGCTTTTCTGCCTCTGTTTTATATTTGTTCCAATACATACAAAGGGAATAAACATGTGTATAGCAAAACATGTGTTAATGCAATACCTTTTTTGTGTGAAATACTTGATTTTCAGGAAAAATATCAAGGGTGCCAACAATTTCGGCCATGACTGTATATGTGATTTGTGCACCCATGCTGCCGTATAGCAGCATATGGTATATACTGTATATTTGAAAATTGATCAATTCTGATGTATTGATGGCTTATTTAATTTCTTGAGGCCCTAAAAATGCCAGGACAGTACCCTTTTTGGAAAGTAGGCAATCTGAGGTATTTAGTAAGAGGCATGGTGTAATTTTTTTAAAGTTGTAATTTTTTGTCAGAATTTGTTTAAAAAGTAAGAAATTAAATACACGTTTTCACATTTTTTTTACATGCTGTCACTAGCACAATACAGTGTCATCATGTGACTGGTGTGATAGTGATCAGGGAAACTGACTGGTGACAGTATGTTAAAAAAATAAATACAATTTCAAATATTTTTTTTATTAATTGTCATCATAGTAGCACTGTACTACTCTGGGAAAGTTGATCAGGGATTTTTTTTTCTCTTACACTTTCATTACTTTTACTTTGATTGTAATGATAATCACTGTAACAGCAATGTTTTGGATTGTCATGAATAGGTTACATTCATAACAGCAGTGAATACTAGTGATCTGTGATTGGCTACAGCTAATCATATGGTACAGAGTTCTGTGATTGGCCCAGGTACCATATGACAACTGTAAGCCAATCACAGCATCACTGTATAGGAAGAACTGCTGCCATGAATGAGATTCATTCAGGACAGATTTGTTGACATTGTGATCATGCAATCACATAATCCCTAGGCAGCTCAAAGCAGCTGAATACTTGGAGACTCAATCCGCTGTGTCCAGTGGACACAATGGGACAGGAGACTGTGCGCCCCTAACCTGGAACAGGCTGGCTGACGTACAAGAATGTCGGCCAGCCTGCGCATTCCACCTACCGTAAATGTACAGTCGGTGGGAAACAAGTGGTTAATACTACTAAACTTTATTTAGTTAGGGTTTACACTTACTCAAAATAGAAGTCTTTCTTATCTCTCTTTATTAATTGTTACCGATACATACAGTAAATCCTATATTTGATTTACATGTTAAGGGTATTATATTTCAAATAAATATTTTTGTATATATAATTCTTGAATTTTTATAACATATTTCCCAAATACCAAAGCAATAATATATAAATAAAAGAGATGAATTTTATGAGCCAGCAGTGAAATAATATACTGCATCCTCCTCTTCATGTTTACAGTATTATCTCCATAGTAAAGGCATGTCTTTGCAGCTATTTATAGTAAGCCCACAGATTATATTCTTTCACCTTTTTAAAGCATATTACAATGTATTATGAGGTGTTGTTGAAGGGATGGTTCCAATGAAAAGGCCATGAAAAAGCAGCAAAGTTTAAATCCCATATCCCAAAATGTGTTAAATGTACTATATTGTCAAACGTATTGGGATACCCCTCCAAATCATTGGATTCAGGTGTTCCAATCACCTCCATGGCCACAGGTGTATAAAATCGAGCACCTAGGCATGCAGACTGCTTCTACAAACATTTGTGAACAAATGGGTCGCTCTCAGCAGCTCAGTGAATTCAAACGTGGTACCATGATAGGTTGCCACCTGTGCAATAAGTTCATTCATGAAATTTCCTTGATACTAAATATTCAACTGTCAACAGTTAGTGGTATTATAACAAAGTAGAAGCAAATGGGAACAGCAGCAACTTAGCCACGTAGTGGTAGGCCACGTAAAATGATGGGGTTAGTGCATGCTAAAGCGCACAGTATGCAGAAGTCACCAACTGTCTGCAGAGTTAATAGATAAAGACCTTCAAACTTCATGTGACCTTCAGATTAGCACAATAACAGTGTATAGAGAGGGTTTTCATGGCCCAGCAGCTGAGTCCAAGCCTGACATCACCAAGTGTAATGCAATCCGATAGACCTGCCTGGGTTTGGCAGTTGCAAGGAGAACTGTACTTGCCTGATTGCATTGTGCTAAGTGTAAAGTTTGTGTCACGTACCTTGGTTGAAGGCTGAGTTGACAAGAGGGTTTTCCTTGCGGCTTTGGTCGTGATGACAGAGGTACAAGGCTCAAAGAATCACAGGTGCTGACAGATTGATAACAGGTGACTGTCACAGTCAGGGATGTAGTCAAGGTGAGCCAGGGTAATAGACAGTGGGACAGCAGAGTGGTCAGGAGTAAGGCTGGAATCAGTACCAGGTTAGCAAGCCCAGGTCAGAATCCTAATCCACAGAGCAAGGGCAGGAGCAAGCAACAGAAGATCAATCAGTACAAACAGGAACACTGGAACACGGGTCACAGGAAGCTGAAGAACATCCATTGATTAGTACACAGCAGCGTCTCCTTCAAATAGGCAGCTTGGCACCAATGCAAGAAGACGTGTGCGCAAATGTGGGCTGACACATAGAAATGCGCCTATCTGTCAGTGCGTGCTGGATATTAGCCTGGGCTTGTCTGTGTTCATGAGCATTAGCTGCACAGGAATGAGCAGTAGTTGCACAAGAATTAGCATTAGCTGAAGAAGAATAGGGAATATCCGATTGACTCTTGGGGGATCAGAAAGGATTTTTTTTTCCATGCAGGAGCAAATTGGATGATGCTTTGCTGGGTGTTTTGCCTTCCTCTGGATCAACTGTGGGTGTAGGATTCTAACTTTTTTTTTTTTATGGTTGAACTGGATGGACTTTTGACTTTTTTCAGCCATGTAAGAATTTGCATGAGCTGCAGAAGAATTAGTATGAGGTGCAGAAGAATTAGCATTAGCTGCTCTAGTTTCCTGACAGTTTGGTGGAGGGGGGATTATGGTGTGGGGATGTTTTTCAGGGGTTGGGCTTGGCCCCTTAGTTCCAGTGAAGGGAACTCTTAAGGCGTCAGCATACAAAGACATTTTGGACAATTTCGTGCTCCCAACTTTGTGGGAACAGTTAGGGGATGGCCACTTCCTATTCCAACATGACTGCGCACAAGTGAATAAAGCAAGGTCCATAATGACATGGATGAGCAAATGTGGGGTGGAGGAACTTGACTGGCCTCCACAGAGTCCTGACCTCCACCCAATAGAACACCGTTGTGGGATGAATTAGAGCGAAGACTGCGACCCAGGCCTTCTTGTTCGACATCAGTGCCTGACCTCGCAAATGCAGTTCTGGAAGAATGGTCAAACATTCCCATAGACACACTTCTAAACCTTGTGGACAGCCTTCCCAGAAGAGTTGAAGCTGTTATAGCTGCAAAGGGCGGGCCAACTCAATTTTGAACCCTACGGACTAAGACTGGGATGCCATTAAAGTTCATGTGTGTGTTAAGGCGGGCGTCCCAATACTTTTGGCAATATAGTGTATGTCATTTTACTCTAATGGCTCCATAGACTAAATAACACTTATGTTACTTTTATGTTTGTATGTATCTGTGCTTCATGCAGATGGTTATGCTCAATTTGCTGTCTGTCACAATAGAGGATGCACTGTTTTTGAAGCTCATCTTCAATTTAATAGACACAAGGCTGGAAGTTTGCAATGTATGGAGAATGGTCTCAATGTAGTATAGTATAAAAAGAAATCAGGTCCACTCATAATTGGTGCCAGCCGGTACTACTGCTGCTTGCATCTTTGGGGGTTTGCTATTTTTTCATTAAAATAAAAAATAAAAACACTATTTACGACTAAACTCTTTGGTTTTGGGCCTGTGGGATCAATTTCAGGCACTTTATCAAAATTATCTAAGAACTGATGCCAAATATTATGTTGTAACTGGTACAGTTTTAAGATTTTATGTTGCAAATGCCAGAAACTTTGGAAATGTCAGCATGAATATTAATATCTCTACAGCGCCTAGAATTGGGAGATCATCTACTTGTTTAATGTTTTCAAGTGAAACTATTAGAGTTGGAAAGCAATAAACATCTGTAATGATAAAATGAATGATTATTATCTTTAGAACAGGATCTAGGGTAGTCCTATGGGACCCAATTCCTCAATGCAAGAGCCAAGGCAGACCTCTCCAATAGTTGGAGGTTGTGGTAAAAGCTGTGCAACTATAGTGGAACTATAACATAATGCTGCATGATGTACTGTACATATAAAAAACTAGAGGTTACTGCTGTTTGTGCAAGTCTGCTTAAACATCCTGTTTTTATGTGTGATCTCTTCAAAACCCAAGAAAAAAAGGCTTCAAAAAGCTCCAGCACTAAGCATCAGATTGAAGTTCTTTGAGTACATTTTTTGGGATGTGAATCTTTAGTTTGGTTGGACTTCATGATGTTCATGGTAGATAAGACTGTATGTTAAGTAATTTCCTCTCCTGTTCTGCATGTAAGAGCAGACATCCTACATATTTGTTTAACAATATGAACCACTTTTTCTGGTCTCTTTTTTCCAGCAAGTTTTTAAAGCAGTCTCAAGACATTCATTTGAAGATAATCCAACAAAGGAGATAGATCTGTGTCATCCGACTTCTGTCAGGGCTTCTATTCTTTTTCTGCTTATTCTACACATTTTCTCCATGCTTTCTTCATATTATTAAGTTAATGGATGACTAAAGCACACAGCAATAGGCCTAGTTCTTACTGATATTCTGCAGTGCCTTTGTAGGCCATCAAAGAACTTTCAAAATAGTCAGATTTCAATATGAAAGCATTTGGAGATTACAAGAATGTGTCAGCTTTGAGTAAAGGCAGCTTAAATTCCTCTGCAGAGTGGTCTGTTATCATTTTAAAACTTTTGATCAATGATATTTTACTTTTGATAGCTCTCCAGATCCACTAAAATATACATTATAAGTTGTAGTGAAGCAACTCGCAATTCACAAAAACATTTAACTATAGTTTTTCATAATAATGCATTCAACATTTGAGGCTCATTTACACAGTATGTAGCTCACAAGACAACTTGTGGTTTTATCTGTCATTGCAAAGCCAACAATCTATAGTAACTACACTTGAGAAATCCATATGTTAAGAATGTAAATCTCTTATAATTAATTAACTTGAATTACATCACATCACATCCAAATAAAAAAATATGAGTTGGCATAACATTGCCTTACTGGTTAGTGTTTCTGCCTTGTAGCACTGTGGTGCTTAGTTCATTTCTTGGTCAGGACAATGTATGGAGCGTGCATGTTCTCTCTGTGCTTGTGTGAGTTTCCTTTAAGTACTCTGGCTTCCTCCCACGCTGCAAAGAAAAGCCGGTGTGTTAATTTGCTCCTTTCCAAATTAACAATAGTTTGTATTCATGTGAGATAGGGACTTAAGATAGTAAGCCCCTTGGTGGTAGATATGACAAGTGCCAGTGTCAGACCCCTGGACTTTTCGCCAACTTGTGACAAAAGTTTGGTCAACCTCACACTGCGCTGTCACTTATGCAACAATGCCACTCAGCCTCACACTGCACAAAGATTTTGGTGGACCATAATCTAGGTGCAAACACACTGAGAATGATTGTCCTGGGTTGAGTTAAAAAAGCAAATAACTGTTTAACCACTTGTCCTCCAGAAGATTTACCCAGCTTCATGACCAGACCATTTTTTGCTACACGGCGATGCATACTTTAACTGACAATTCCTCGGTCATACAACACTGTACACAAATGGAATTTATATAATTTTTTTTCACACAAATAGAGATTTCTATTGGTGGTATTTGATCAATGCTGTTTTTTTATTTTTTGTGCTATAAATGAAAAAAGACTAAACGTTTAAAAAAAACTCTATTTTTTTAATTTTTGCTATAAAACATATCCAATAAAAAATGAGAAAAATATAATTTCTTCATAAATTTAGGCTAAAATGTATTCTGCTACGTCTTTGGTAAAAAAAAAATCCCAATAAGTGTATATTAATTGGTTTGTGTGAAAGTTATAGCATCTACAAATGGTGGTATAGAGCGGCTGCCCTGTTGAAGTAAAACTGTGGTTAAACTGCCACCACCGACTTTTACAGAAAAGTCAGAAACTTTCACAGTATTAGCAATAACAATTATGAAAAATTAACATCTGTGCACACACCTGTACACCTGCAGTTCTATTTTGCCCCTCCTAGCACACACCATCTTTCCCCTCAAAAGTTCAACCCTCTCACCCAAATCCCCCCCTCCTAGCAATATTTCCTGAATCCTGTCTCCTAGCACAAAACCCCCTAAATTTCTTTCTCCTAGTACAACCCCTCCAAATTACCCTTCCCAGCACAAATCCTTCCTCCCCACCCAAATCCCCCCTCATAGCACAACCTCCCCCCCCCCAATCTCCCCTCCTAGAACAATTTCCCCACCAATCCCCTCTCCTAACACCAATTCCTCCTCAATCCCCTCTTCTAGCAAAAATCCCCCCAATCCCCTCTCTTAGCACAAATTCCTCCCAATCCCTTCGGCACAAATTTCCCCCACTATCCCCCATCCTAACACAAATCCCTAATCCCCTCTCCTAGCACAAATTTCCCCCAATCCCTCCTCCAAACACCAGTCCTCTTCCTGCAATCCCCCTGCCTAGGACTAATTCCCCCAAATCATCCTCTAGCTAAAACCTCTTCAAATTACCCTTTCCAGCAAAAAATGCTCACACCTTACCCAAACATCCCCCCTCCACCCTTTTAGCACAAATGCCCCCCCAAACCTCCCTCCTACTCCTAGCACATATCCCCCTCTCTTACCACAAATTTCCCACTCCCCCCTTGTGCAAATTCCACCCCCAATCCCCTCTCATAACACAAATCTCTCCGATGTCCTCTCCTAGCAAAAATCCCCCCCATCCGCCCTCCCAGCATCAATCCTCTATCTTCGATCCCCTCCCCCAGCTAGGACAAATTCCCCCCAGTCCCTCCTCGAGCTAAAACCCTTCCAAAATACCCTTCCCAGCATAAAATCATCCCACTTAACCAAATCCCCCCCTTTTAGATCTGGTCTTGGCAGTGAGTAGGGAAACCAGCGGTCGTGGCTGTATCCTAGGTAGCAGTGTGCCCTAGGCGGCTGCTTAGTTCACCTAGTGGTAGCACTGGACTTGACAGTAGTGCTCTTCAAGAGACAGGGATTCACTGAGTTTGCATTAGTGCATTTAGAGTTTTAACACTTTTCAAAATATACTTTATTAATTAAAAGATAAAAATGGTGCAAATAAAATATTTACAAAAAATATATTACAAAGAAACAAAGGGTTGGATTTACTAAAGGCAAATAGACTGTGTACTTTGCAAGAACAGTAAATGAGCAGAATCTCTGCTGAATTCCATTATCCAATCATAAGCACGCAAAAGTGATTTTTTTTTTTTATTTCCCTTGCTTGTAATTGGATATTCTTTTCATAGTGAAACATTACCTTATTTACTAAGCTCTGGAGCAACTACACTTGCAGAGTGCAACTACACTTTCAACATGTACAGTCTTTTTGCTTTTAGTAAATCAACCCCAAAGAGACAAGAATACTTGCAAGTCCTGTTTCAGCAGATTTCAGTTAATGAACAAGGTATTTGATTGGCTCTTTTTACTTTACAGGTCTTTATTTGTTTGATGGTAAAGTAGAGCTGTCAAAATGTGTTGGCATTCCCCTTTACTCTGGTATCAAAGAGATGTTTACAGAGGCCATCTGATTAATTAAGTGTCTGAGAAGGAGCCATAAGAAGGTACTGTATTTATGACTGTATCATAGCCCTCTCTTACACACAGTTTTATACCAATATTATTATCTTCAAATATGTACAGGTGGCATTCTGGAAACTTGTAGATTGTTATTCAGCATTACATTTTATGTCAAGGTATACCAAACACAGATTATATCGGCCTGTCATCAGGAGGTAGGACACTGCTATCTCCTCTTCTGTATGTGCTAGCTTAGTCATGTATGACCTTGATTTATTCAGTATGATATTCCCCATTCAAATATATACTTAATATTAATGTGTTGTGGCACTGTCTGATTTTATGAACTGTATGTAGGTTTTGTTAAATTGTGAATTGGACAGGGGTCTCGGAAAGGTCACTTTAAGCCTGACTGCCTTTTTTACGATACCACTTAGTTCTGGGTAGACATTTTATGGCAAGCTTTGTATTCCTAATGGATTTAGATACCCTACAAACCACAGATGATAGAACTGAAGGAATTTGTTATAGTTTCACGATAGGTCACTTCCAAGCCCCTCAGGAAAGTGATAAGCTGTAGAAGTTGATTGCTAACAGACCCTGTCAGATATCTGGCCTAAGTGGAGATTACATGTTTTTTGAAGACCAGACCCTTGATTACTCAAGACATCTTTATAGATATGTTCTAGAAGGGGGAGCAGATCAGAGCTGTTCTGTTTTTACAACAGAAAAGAAAATGACAAATAAAATGTCATCTAATCACAATGTGTTTATGGCCACTTTTTCCCCCAAACAGTACTCTACTCTTATAATCACTCCTGCTTAGGAGTCAATGATGAAAAAGAAGGGGAAGCTTTTCTAACTTGTTTGATCAGTGATACCCCCACAAATTTAGTCCAGATCAGGATATTATCTTTTAATATCTAAGTGCAGTAAACTGTCCATTGTTTGCAAACAAAGCATATGTACTCACTTCTGTGCTGCAGCATTGATCTGATGCTGCAGCTGTCTCCCATTGATTCTAAGCCCAGAAACTGAGCAAATGACTGCTGATCACTCAGTCTCAGTCTTCTTGTAGCAGAGTGACAGGAACTACCCTCCGCTGTGCCCCTCTAGGGCTCACTAGAGGACCTGGCTGTGAGTGGGCATGAGCAGCTGGCTTCAGCTCTCAGCTACATGCTGAGAGCTGGAGCTAGCTGTCAATCAGGAAGCTGGGTGGATTCTGACAATATGGTTAGGATCATTCTAGAGTCTGGAGTGGCTCAGTGAACTCAGCTGGCAGTGGACTTTAGCCCTCTATAAGGTGACTCTGGGTCACAAGAGTGCAAAAATAAGTGCAGTACTTCTCTTTTAACCATTACAGCTCCTAAACCTGTTTATCTATGGACCAGACTCTAGTTGCACATTTCAGCTATGTGTCTATCTATGAGTCTATAATGTTGTAATTACTTATGATACAAAAGAGGCACATACACTATATTTCCAAAAGTATTGGGATGCCTGCCTTTACACACACATGAACTTTAATGGCATCCCAGTCTTAGTCCGTAGGATTCAATATTGAGTTGGCCCACCCTTTGCAGCTATAACAGTTTCAACTCTTCTGGGAAGGCTGTCCACAAGGTTTAGGAGTGTATCTATGGGAATGTTTGACCATTCTTCCAGAAGTGCATTTGTGAGGTCAGGCACTGATGTCAGACGAGAAAGCTCGGCTCCCAGTCTCTGCTCTAATTCATCTCAAAGATATCCTATCTGGTTGAGGTCAGGAATCTGCACAGGCCAGTCAAGTTCTTCCTCCCCAAATTCACTTGTCCATGTCTTTGTGGACCTTGCTTTGTGCACTTGTGCGCAGTCATATCGAAACAGGAAGGGGCCATCCCCAAACTGTTCCCACAAAGTTGGGAGCATGAAATTGTCCAAATGTCTTGGTATGCTGATGCCTAAAGAGTTCCCTTTACCAGAACTAAGAGGCCAAGCCCAACCCCTGAAAAACAACCCCACACCATAATCCCTTCTCCACCAAACCTTACACTTGACACAATGCAAACCCACATATATCCATTGGATTGCCAGACAGAGAAGCGTGATTTGTCACTCCAGAGAACACATCTCCACTGCTCTAGGTCCTCTGAACTGTTGACTCTTCATCTTCTAATTCAGAGCTGGAGGATCTCTTGGTTAGTGTTTCAGAATCATCCCTAGGCAGCCATGCATCTCTAGATTCTTCCTCAATGCTGATCTCCTTCAAAATGACTTATGCTGTGTACAGCCGCTCTACCATTGTCAGATTAACCCCTTCGCGCCGGTGCCTCCCAGCCCTTTAAGGGTTTCAGAAGCCGGGAGGAGGGGCGGGGCGGGGTTTAGGGTCATGTGACCACCGTGACACGCCGTCATGGCGGTCACATGATCGGGAAAGGTCCCGATCGAAAGAGGAGATCTTGACCTTTCTGTGAGTACCAGACGTGTGCTGGGAGCCACAGAGCATGCGCTCTCAGCACATATATCTTTTTTTAATAGAACGCAAATGTGCAACCCCTTGCCGTCTAGGCCCAGACGCCGGGAGGCCGCACATTTGCGTTTGGCAGGCATGAAGAGGTTAATATTTTAATGGCTCAATAAATTCAACATATAAATTCAATTCACATATATTATTTATTTATTTAATACAGTAGACCCTGAAGGAAGTAATTCATGAAAAACAGTGGTTAATAAGGAAAAAAACACACTTTTTTTCAAAAGGTAACAATAAAATAATTCAATTTAAAAATATTTTTTATAAATGGAGCAAGGAAAGGGTTAACTAGTGGATAACAGGGGGTTAATAGAAAAAAAATACGTGAAGGAGTAAACAGCAAATGAATAAGTTAAATTGGATTTATAAATGTCAATTAGACAGGACATATAGGTCACCTACAAACTGAATGTGCTAAATAATGTGATGGAGGCTAAAAAGGACATAAAGGGGTTAAGCAGGGGTTAATAAAATGTTTTGTGCACACTGTGTGGGGAAAAGACAAAGACGTTTGTGCAGACTTGAACCAGCTACAATTCTCTCACATACAGATCACTGAGAGAGAACTGAAGTCATTGCAATATTTACTATGTATATTTTGTAAACACTTACAAAAGTTACACAGAGTGATCACTGTAATTTGCTGTCACAGTGATAATTCAAGCAGAAAGCACACTGATTGGCTCCTGATTGTAGGCAGCTCTGCACATTGGGTCACATGGTAGCGTGCACAGGAACGTGCTCGGGAGGTGTAAATGTGCAGACACCTGCTTTGTACTACCTACCTACTTACATAAGGTACTTTGCAGGAGATTGTTTGGGCATGTCTAGCACGCTCAAAGTCCATAACTGGTTAAATAGGAATTTAGCTGCTTATACAACTGGAACATGCAACATCCCTGCATAGAAACCATCAGCTTCCATTTTTGTTTGTCAAAGCTTAACTGAACAAGTTGAAGTTAGAAGCTGATTTTTCTACCATGCAAAGCAGCACCAGATCTTGCACTCTCCAGTTTTAGTAAATCAACCCCATAGCTATGCATAATCTCTGGTCTGCACTCAACCACTTGACATGCCTGCCAGTATGTATATAGCACTCTTCCTCTTGGATCATTTGGCTCCCTAAGCAACGTGGCAGGCTTTTCTATCTCAAGGTTTAGTTCTTCTTGTATGGTAGGGAGAACTGTAAGTAGGTGCTTGTCAATTTATTATTTTACTATTCACTGCTGAGCTCAATTCTAAGAGATAGGATTTAAGATTTTAGAAAACAAAAATAAGACAGGTAATAGGAAAGTAGCTGTATGCCCTTTAGGAGCAGCCTTTTTGGTAATTGCTGGCACTGGGAGATGAGCCAAGCAGATCTAAGACCCTGTAAGGGCAGTCACAATCTTCCATAAATTGCAGTGGATCTCTCTCTAATACATTTGGCTCTTGACCCTTTTGTTAACAGTCAAAGATATCTTGCTATCTTCTATAGCAATTAATTCTTCTTGGAACAATAGCTTATGCCTAGCTCTTTTGCAACACTCTTCAGCAAGAAGATCTTTTGAAAGTCCAGATACACAAAGGTAGTTAAAATCCTAGTCCTCCAGCACATGCCCCAGACTGATTACTCTAGGAAGTCATACTCTCCACAAAAAAGTAAAGTAGGGAAAGAACACTGAAATAATGCCCCAAATATCACCTATTTATCACCTCGGAACAAAGAACTCAGAAATGAGCTTGGTCAGGTATATATTCATAACTCTGTGATTGTCTTTCCCACATTGATTACTGGAACCTCCTTCATAGTAATAGGCAGGAGCAATCAACACACTGAGATTGGGAGAACCAGCAGAGCCTAGAAATAGGAAAACAGACTTCAGGCTGGTTACAGTCTAGCAGAAAACAAATACTAAATTTAATTAGGGTTATACCTGCATAAAGGAGGGTCCCTTCATGTATGCAAACTGATATATTTACCTCTGTAGGCTAGAGTTGTTAAAAAGTATAAATGCCATGGCTTAATAATGGATCCAAGGCTTTTTGGTCAAGAGACCTGTTATTCATAGAGCAGACTGTAGAGTTTACACCAAAAACACCAGCATATATTTCAGATTTTCCTGGTGATTAGTGATGACCTAAACTGCCCTCGGTTCATTTTGTGCAGGGCTACTGAACTTTGAAAAACTTCAGATACCGAACTCAATGGAAATAAATGGGAGCAAAACTGTTAAATTAAAGTGCCCATTTTCAGGGCTAAAAGACAATGGAGTGGAAAATATAACATGGAGGTGAGCACTGCCCTGGGAAACATGTACCAATGCAAAAAAAAAAAATCATGCAGCCAGGAGCAGTGATTTTTAGCACTGACATTTACAAGGAAAAAAAAGAGTTTTAGAATCTCCTTCCTTGCTTCTTTTTTAACACTTCAAGTCCGGACACTTTCATCCCCTTCCAGTCCAGGCCAATTTTCAGCTTTCAGCACTATCACCCTTTGAGCGGCAATTACTCAGTCATGCAACACTGTACCCATATGAAATTTGTATCCTTTTCTTGAGACAGATAGAGCTTTCTTTTGATGGTATTCGATCACCACTGAGTTTTTTATTTTTTTGCTATATAAATTAAAAAATTACCAAAAATTGTGGAAAAAAAATCCTTTTTTTCTTAGTTTTTGTTGTAAAATTTAGCAAATTGATCATTTTTCTTCATACATTTAGGCCAAAATGTATTCTGCTACATTTTGGGGGTAAAATAACCAAAAACAGTATATATTATTTAGTCTGTGTGAAAGCTATATACAAACTATGGGATATACAGTATATTTGAAAATTGATCAGTTGAGTCCCTGAAATGCAGGATGCTGGTATGGCATATGACAGTAAACAGGGCACTGGTATGGGGTATGGTGGTGATTGAGAAATTAGCATGAGGTATGGTGGTGATCAGGACGCTGGTATGGCAGTAGGCAGGATGCTGGTATGGGGTGTGGGGGTGACCAGGATGCTTTTAAAGGCTATGGCAGTCATTAAAATGCTGGTATGGGTGATCAGGATGCTGGTAAAGGGTATGGCAGTGATCAAAATGCTGGTATTGCAGTGATTAGAATGCTGGTTTTGGGTATGGTGGTGAGCAGGGTTATGGTATGGGGTATGGCGGTGATCAGGACGCTTGTATGGGATATGGCGGTAATCAAGACACTGGTATGGCATATGGGGTGATCAGGATGCTTAAATAGACTCCCTCAAGAGCTGGTTCTGGCCAGCTCAGTGGATTGCTTCAAAAAAGGCCTGGATTATTTCTTAGATACACAGAATATAACTGGATACTAACATTTGTAGGTAATGTTGATCCAGGGAATATCCGATTGCCTCTCGGGGAATCAGGAAGGAATTTTTTTCCCAGCAGGTGCAAATTGGATCATGCTTTGCTGGGTTTTTTTGCCTTTCTCTGGATCAACTGTGGGTATAGGATTATAACTTTTTTTTTTTTTATGGTTGAACTGGATGAACTTTTGTCTTTTTTCAGCCAGACTAACTAGTATGGGGTATGGCGGTGATCAGGATGCTGGTATAGGGTAAGGCAGTGATCAGGCCACTGGTATGGTGTATGGCTGTAGTCAGAGCACTGGTATGGTGTATGGAGGTCATTGGGGCACTGGCATGGTGTATGCATGTGATCTGGGTGCTAGTATGGCATATGCCAGTGATCAGGGTGTTGGTTTGGAGTATGGCGGTGATCAGGACATTGGTATAGTTTATGGGGGTGTATTGTGTGCACTGGGACAGGTGACAGGATCTCCCTGCATTATTTATTATTGATATTGTGAGGCAGTGATCAAGGACACAGAGGCACTAAACTGGGGCACTGAGGTGGCTGGCATTGCAATATGTGAGTGTACAAGCAACCTGACAGGTTGCTGTACACTCGCACCCCGCAGGATCGCTTCTCTCTGCTCTCACACTGAGAAGCAATCTTTACTTTCAGTTTCATTGTTTACTATGTGAGTGATGTGATTGGTCACAGCAGTCACATGGTAAAACACTACATGATCGCCTGAACACAGCGGTAATGTGATTAGCTGTGTCTGGACGACACACCGATCACCAGGCTTTGGGGTGCTTGCTCTGTGAGCTACGCAGGAGCCATTAATGTGGGCTGACGTACAGGAACGTTAGTCCGCATCAGCACTGCTTTCCGTCCACCGTCTATATAGAATGGAAGAGGTTAAAAGAAAAAAATCACACACTAACCCCAAAGGTCCCCCAGTTGACATAGCAGACCACTAAAGATCTGTTATGCAGTGTGGAGGAATTTTGGAGGAGTCTGTGTGCATTTTTTTATTAATGAAGCCAGTTATGAAGTTTTATCTGCTGCTAATTTAAACTGTCATTTTTTTCTTTGTAAAAGCACATCCTACAGCAAGAATGAACAAAAAACTGTGTAGAGTCTCAGGGATGACCATTTTTGTCACAAGAATCAAATATATGCTGTGTCTCTTATAACTTCTTTTGGTTTTTGTTGGTTAGGGCAATGTTGTAAGACCTCTAAGCATCCTTCCATAAGAGATGATTTTGTGGGGAGGGAACATAAACATATTGATGTTCCCTATTAACCACCTTTTGAGACAACTAAAACAATGTAATACCATTGGCTTTCTTCAGATCACAGATATCGTACATGTATGAGCACCTCTCCACAGCCTTAAAGGTATCCCATTGGAGGCCTGTGGAAGCCCCTGATTCAATCACCTGCCAATAAGCTCTTATGTCATTGTGGCATTTGTAAAGCACCAAGGGGTCCGTATGCCAAAAAGGACTCATCCACCAGGCATGTAGATAAAGTGTGTAGGCCACTTGGAGTTGAAGCTCCAATGGGTCCGGATCAGACAGTGCCTCAGGGAAATAGCGCACTTCCAAAACCTGATGTAAAAAGGCTGGTGTGGTAAAAACCATATCTAAATGTGAAAAGTGCCATGAGAGTCTGAGTGACAGGAGTAAACTTTACGATCAGGGTATTTCAACCTCCAGATATCAACAAACCTGTGGCCATCTGCCCAATCTCTCAAAAAAGTAGAATAGGTATGAGCACCTCCCAGCCTATCCAGTGAGGGATTCCAGATTGCATTGAAGTCTCCTGCTATAATAATAGTTCCCTTAGCAATCAGAAGCAATTTAGAAGTACACACTGAGAGCTTCTGAGGATCAAAAGGTGGGGGGAATATACATTGACTAAAGTATAATAGGTATCCTGATAGCTGATCACTAATATTAGTAAACAACCCTGTGAGTCCATACAAACTTCCTCTACCTGAATCATCAAGGCCTCTTGTAATTGGGATAGAAACTTCCCTGGAGTAAGAGGAGTATGCGTCGTGAAATGCATGTGCTACATGAGGTCATTTTAAAGCCATCACTCTATAGCCCATTAAGTGGATCTCTTGTAGAAAAATAATTTGAGCCCCGGTTTTCTTTATTTCAGAAAAAACAAGCAATGTTTTAATTTTGGAATTCAGACCCGAATGTTCCATGATACCACAGTTAATTGCATTATACTTTGCTACTGAAAAGAACCAGACCGGGACAATGGCCACATAAGCACCCAGCTGAGATCATTACTAATTTACAGTTACAGTCACCCAAATGACACAGATAGTATCTGTAGGGTATAGAAAAACGAGAATTCCCAGTCCCCCCTCCCGGCCCAACCAAAAAGAGAGTACAGCAGGCATTTTCCCAAAACCTATAGAACTAGTATGAGGTGTGCTCCTGGACCTACTGAAGGAAATCCTAGGATAGGACCATAGACATAATAAGTAATTAATGCTGCCAAAGGGACAGCGGCGTGTTCTCTATGTAGGAGAATTAATTTCACGCCAGGCCATCAAGCCAAGTGCAGGCATCCTCAGAAGTAGTGAAGAAGTGCACTTTTCCATCTTTGACAACTTGACCCTTGGCCGGATAGAGCATTCTACAAGGGACATTACGATCATTCAGCCTTATTTTCACAGCAATGTAGGTAGCTCTCTGCTTCTGTGTAGACACTGAGAAATCCAGAAAGATGGATTTGTGGTTCTCGTTAAAGGTCACCTCTTCCAAGTTACGGGGCACATGGAGGATCTGATCTCTATCCTTGAAATGTAAGAGCTTAATAAGCAGAGGTTGGGGGGGGGCACAGAAGGGCAACAGGCACAATGGTACACTATGGGCCTGTTCAATGGCAAAAGGAGGGACAGAGTGTCCGACAGCATTGTGGTTTTTAAGCCAGTTCTCCATAAAGCCCTCTGGATCCTTACCCTCAGAGCCCTCCAGAAAGCCAACAAGTTGTTGCGTCACGGTCTATCCTCCAAATCAGACAGTTTAGCAGCATGATCCAATGTAGACTGCAGAAAAGAGTGGACATTCATGTGCAAAGGAGCGTGCCATCTTCCACGTTACTAATGCATCATTCTGCATTAGTCACCCGACCACAAAGATCCTGCACAGGGGCAGACTGACCATTTGTAAACTCGGGCACTGCCCGAGGGCCCGGGGTCAGTAGGGGGCCCCATGAGATGCCCCTGGTACCTTTTTCATAGGCTTTTTTGTGTTTGGGCAAGAACACAGGGGCCCCATGATCCCCTATTGCCCGGGGGGCCCCATGAGTTGTCAGTCCGCCCCTGATCCTGAAAATCACGTTTTAAGAAACAAAAGGTCCATTTTGACTGAATCAATTTGAGCAGTAAGGATAGCCTGACATGTATGAATGGTTTCCATCACATGTTTTAGGGGTAATTCCTCCTCCTTTGGTGAATTAAAAGGATCAGGCAAGGCTGTGAGAGAAACACGAGCAGACATGCAGGTGTCATAATGGCTGCCCCCTCTTCTTCCCACTCCATCCCCTGCTAAGTGGAATGTGAAGCAGCTCCCACCAAAGGACTTCTCATAGGGGAGGAGGGGGAGTGCTCAGCAAAATGCTTCCAGATGGTAGAGGAAGCTTTTAACTTCAAGCTGGCTGCCTTTTTGGACATAAAAGGGGTGGAATCACTCACCCCAGTCTTCTTGTGCTTCTCTTTCTGTGGGAGAGCACATGGAGCTGCCAGACTGCCAAAATCTTTGCAGCCGCCAGAGAGGGGCTGAGGAGAGTAATTCCCTGTCTGTGTGAACTTCACCATGGCGGGGGAATCAGGGAGTTGTCAGCTGGCTGGGAAGACTTACAGGAGATAGGATCCTGGTTTGCTGTGTCTACGGGATCATCAGAAAGTAGCAGTGCCTCCAAAGCTTCTCTCTAAATGCTCCTCACATCCCCACTGCTGGCCATGCCTCTGACACAAGTCTGTTTACACCTGCCTGTCCACACAGATGTATGGACCTTTCAATCAGGTCTGCCTGAAAAACTGACAGGAGGACCTGATCTGAACATCCATGTGAAAGGGGCCTAACAGTGACAACAGTAAATTCCAATGTTTGGAAAAGCAGAAAAAAATGAGTCTGTTCCTTCCTGTCCTAGAGTGCTAGAAGCTTTACAGGCAGTAGCTGGACACTCTGAGGTGTACGGAGGAAATAGTTCGGCTGTCAAAAAGAGGATGAAGAAAACTACAGGGTCTTTTACTGACAAAAGGAATAATGAATTGTTTTGTCAGCAGCAGCATCAGTAACTGATAAATGTATACATTTTATTTATATAAACAGCCTGTAAAGTGGTTCTTGACAGTGTCTCTTCAATCTACCTCAAAACATTTCACTCTCAACCTGCTCCTTTAACTCGTAATCCTGCCAGCTTTAAATTTAATAATTAATCTAATCCTAAAAGGGAGTTCTTAAATCCTTAGCGTTTACCCACACCTCAAACATTTAACATGCACCTTTAATGCACTAGGGACATTTTTTTTCATTTTAGAAAAATAAGGGAGGGTTATTACCCATCAGTTTTTTTGTCATCCGTGTCCTTTTGGGGAGATTTCCCTTCACTTCCTGCTCCATAGTAAGGGAATCCCTGGTTGTCACTAGCATTAGTGGCCCCATTGGGAGATTGCAATCACAAAAAACACTCACCGCTGCTCAGCTCCTGGGCAGACAGATGGTGCTTGCAAATGGCTCCTGTATGCCATCCACATTTGGTACACGTAATAGATCAGCACCATCCTCTGGCTGATAAAATAACTAATTATTATAATAATTTATTTGTCACATAGAAAGCACATACAAAGCTACATGCTCTTTCCTACGCACACGTGTTTCTGCCCAATTCGGGCCTTAATCATAGCAACCTAGGACTCACAGCCAAACTATATTTAAAACCTCCACAGCCATTGACAGATCAGCAAGGTCAGGTGCACGCTAAATTGTTAAACACATCTCAAAGAGACATCCAACAGTTTAAAACATATCAAAACAAAAGAGAATACAATATAGCAAATAGTAAACACAAAAAGTATCTACCTATTTTCTCTCTTTTTGATTACTACTTGCTACATTGAATTATCTTTTCTTTTGATATGTTTTAAACTGATGGATGTCTCTTTGAAATGTGATTAACAAGTTGGCATGCACCTGAGCTGTCTGATCTGTCAGTGGGTGTGGAGTAGGGGCGGACTGACCATTTAGAAACTTGGGCACTGCCCGAGGGCCCAGGGTCAGTAGGGGGCCCCATGTGATGCCCCTGGTACCTTTTTCATAGGCTTTTTTGAGTTTGGGCAAGGACACCAGGGCCCCATGATCCCCTATTTCCCAGGGGCCCCATGAGTTGTCAGTCCGCCCCTGGTGTGGAGGTTTTAAAAGTAGTTTGGCTGTAAGGCTGGCCATACATTATACAATTATCTGGAGATTTTTAGTTTAGATTTACCAAAAACCATATAATAGGAGGACAAACCTAAACAACACTTTCAGTTGTATCCAATTAGGCAGGCCCTTGCACTACACAGTTGAAGGTAAATCTAAAGGAAATTGGGCAGAAAATTGGAAGATAATTGTATAATGTATGGCCAGCCTAAGTCCTAGGTTTCTATGATTTAAGGCTGGCCATACACTATACAATTTTCTGCCCAATTTCCTTTAGATTTACCTTTTCTATGTAGTGCAAGAGCCTGCCTAATTGAATACAATTGAAAGTGTTGTTTGGGTTTGACCTCATATTATATGGTTTTTGGTAAATCTAAACCAAAAATCTCAAGAAAATTGTATAATGTATGGCCAGCCTAAGGCCTGTATTAGGCTGTAAAGCGTAAGCGTGGGACTCAACATGTAGCTTTTTAAGTGTTTTCTATGTAATGACTAAAGCTTATTTTATCATCTGTTGGAATACTGTATATCCTTTCTGTTACTGTTCTGGGGACAGCTCAAAATTTGGAATTTTCTTTTACTTTCCCTTTTCGGTGATAGCTGTAAACTTAGAAACAAATCTCCCTAACTTTGGGTATAGACAGCAATGAAAGCCTGACCAGTATTCTGAACCCTCTCCATTCTGTCCTAAACTAAAAAAGAAATTTTGTCTTTATTTATACTTTAACCTACTATCCTAACTAGAGATGAGCGAATTTCTCAAAAATTTGATTCGGCTAATTCGGCGAATTCCAGTATGAAATTCGATGCGATGCGAATTAATTCGCTACGAAGTTAACTTATTAAAAGGGTTTCTAGGCTTCAGAGAGCCTTTAAATTAGTGCAGAACACTGTACCTTTAATTTAAATGCCCTTGGAGATGAGGAAGGAGAAGGAGAAGGAGAAGGAGAAGGATGAGAAGAAGGAGAAGGAGAAGGATGAGAAGAAGGAGAAGGAGAAGGATGAGAAGAAGGAGAAGGAGAAGGATGAGAAGAAGGAGAAGGATGAGAAGAAGGAGAAGGAGAAGGAGAAGGATGAGAAGAAGGAGAAGGATGAGAATATGGAGAAGGAGGAGGATGAGAAGAAGGAGAAGGATGAGAAGAAGGAGAAGGATGAGAAGAAGGAGAAGGAGAAGGATGAGAAGAAGGAGAAGGATGAGAAGAAGGAGAAGGAGAAGGATGAGAAGAAGGAGAAGGATGAGAAGAAGGAGAAGAAGGATGAGAAGAAGGAGAAGGATGAGAAGAAGGATGAGAAGAAGGAGAAGGATGAGAAGAAGGAGAAGGATGAGAAGAAGGAGAAGGATGAGAAGAAGGAGAAGAATGAGAAGAAGGAGAAGGAGAAGGATGAGAAGAAGGAGAAGGATGAGAAGAAGGAGAAGGATGAGAAGAAGGAGAAGGATGAGAAGAAGGAGAAGGATGAGAAGAAAGAGAAGGAGAAGGAGAAGGAGAAGGATGAGAAGAAGGAGAAGGAGAAGGATGAGAAGATGGAGAAGGAGAAGGATGAGAAGAAGGAGAAGGATGAGAAGAAGGAGAAGGATGAGAAGAAGGATGAGAAGAAGGAGAAGGATGAGAAGAAGGACAGTTCTGTGACAGTTTCTGTCTATTTCTGACAGTTCTGGGACAGTTCAACCGCTGTATGGAGTGAATGTCCCAGAACTGTCATAAATAGTCTATTTCTGACAGTTCTATGACATTCCCTCCATACAGCGGTTTCAACCGCTGTATGGAGTGAATGTCCCAGAACTGTCATAAATAGTCTATTTCTGACAGTTCTGGGACATTCACTCCATACAGCGGTTTCAACCGCTGTATGGAGGGAATGTCATAGAACTGTCAGAAATAGACTATTTCTAACAGTTCTGGGACACTCACTCCATACAGCGGTTGAAACATTGTATCTATTTGTTTCCATAAATGGATCCATTTATGGAAACAAATAGATACAATGTTTCAACCGCTGTATGGAGTGAGTGTCCCAGAACTGTCAGAAATAGTCTATTTCTGACAGTTCTATGACATTCCCTCCATACAGCGGTTTCAACCGCTGTATGGAGTGAATGTCCCAGAACTGTCATAAATAGTCTATTTCTGACAGTTATGGGACATTCACTCCATACAGCGGTTTCAACCGCTGTATGGAGGGAATGTCATAGAACTGTCAGAAATAGACTATTTCTAACAGTTCTGGGACACTCACTCCATACAGCGGTTGAAACATTGTATCTATTTGTTTTCATAAATGGATCCATTTATGGAAACAAATAGATACAATGTTTCAACCGCTGTATGGAGTGAGTGTCCCAGAACTGTCATAAATAGTCTATTTCTGACAGTTCTATGACATTCCCTCCATACAGCGGTTTCAACCGCTGTATGGAGTGAATGTCCCAGAACTGTCATAAATAGTCTATTTCTGACAGTTCTATGACATTCCCTCCATACAGCGGTTTCAACCGCTGTATGGAGTGAATGTCCCAGAACTGTCATAAATAGTCTATTTCTGACAGTTATGGAACATTCACTCCATACAGCGGTTGAAACATTGTATCTATTTTTTTCCATAAATGACATTCTGCAGATACACTTAGAGGAGCGCTGCAGATACACTTTTTGCCGGCTTGGAATTATTCTTATTTTCATCCTACTTCTTCTTCTTCTTCTTCTTCTTCATCCTCATCCTCTTCTTCTTCTTATGAGAAGAAGTAGGATGAAAATAAGATTAATTCCAAGCTGGCAAAAAGTGTATCTGCAGCGCTCCTCTAAGTGTATTTGCAGAATGTCATTTATGGAAAAAAATAGATACAATGTTTCAACCGCTGTATGGAAGGAATGTCCCAGAACTGTCAGAAATAGTCTATTTCTGACAGTTCTATGACATTCCCTCCATACAGCGGTTGAAACCGCTGTATGGAGTGAATGTCCCATAACTGTCAGAAATAGACTATTTCTGACAGTTCTGGGACATTCACTCCATACAGTGGTTTCAACCGCTGTATGGAGGGAATGTCATAGAACTGTCAGAAATAGACTATTTCTAACAGTTCTGGGACATTCCTTCCATACAGCGGTTGAAACATTGTATCTATTTGTTTCCATAAATGGATCCATTTATGGAAACAATAGATACAATGTTTCAACCGCTGTATGGAAGGAATGTCCCAGAACTGTCAGAAATAGTCTATTTCTGACAGTTCTATGACATTCCCTCCATACAGCGGTTGAAACCACTGTATGGAGTGAATGTCCCAGAACTGTCAGAAATAGTCTATTTCTGACAGTTCTGGGACATTCCCTCCATACAGCGGTTTCCGGCAAAAAGTGTATGTGCAGAGTTCCTCTATTCTGCAGATACACTTAGAGGAGCTCTGCAGATACACTTAGAGGAGCTCTGCACATACACTTTTTGCCGGCTTGGAATTATTCTTATTTTCATCCTACTTCTTCTTCTCCTTCTTCATCCTCATCCTCATCCTCTTCTTCTTCTTCTGAGGATGAGGATGAGGATGAAGAAGAAGAAGAAGAAGTAGGATGAAAATAAGATTAATTCCAAGCCGGCAAAAAGTGTATGTGCAGAGCTCCTCTAAGTGTATGTGCAGAGCTCCTCTAAGTGTATCTGCAGAATAGAGGAACTCTGCACATACACTTTTTGCCGGCTTGGAATTATTCTTATTTTCATCCTACTTCTTCTTCTTCTTCATCCTCATCCTCTTCTTCTTCTTCTGAGGATGAGGATAAAGAAGAAGAAGAAGTAGGATGAAAATAAGATTAATTCCAAGCCGGCAAAAAGTGTATGTGCAGAGCTCCTCTAAGTGTATCTGCAGAGCTCCTCTAAGTGTATCTGCAGAATAGAGGAACTCTGCACATACACTTTTTGCCGGCTTGGAATTATTCTTATTTTCATCCTACTTCTTCTTCTTCTTCTTCTTCTTCATCCTCATCCTCTTCTTCTTCTTCTGAGGATGAGGATGAAGAAGAAGAAGAAGAAGTAGGATGAAAATAAGATTAATTCCAAGCCGGCAAAAAGTGTATGTGCAGAGCTCCTCTAAGTGTATCTGCAGAGCTCCTCTAAGTGTATCTGCAGAATAGAGGAACTCTGCACATACACTTTTTGCCGGCTTGGAATTATTCTTATTTTCATCCTACTTCTTCTTCTTCTTCTTCTTCATCCTCATCCTCTTCTTCTTCTTCTGAGGATGAGGATGAGGATGAAGAAGAAGAAGAAGAAGTAGGATGAAAATAAGATTATTTCCAAGCCGGCAAAAAGTGTATGTGCAGAGCTCCTCTAAGTGTATCTGCAGAGCTCCTCTAAGTGTATCTGCAGAATAGAGGAACTCTGCACATACACTTTTTGCCGGCTTGGAATTATTCTTATTTTCATCCTACTTCTTCTTCTTCTTCTTCATCCTCATCCTCTTCTTCTTCTTCTGAGGATGAGGATGAAGAAGAAGAAGAAGAAGTAGGATGAAAATAAGATTAATTCCAAGCCGGCAAAAAGTGTATGTGCAGAGCTCCTCTAAGTGTATCTGCAGAGCTCCTCTAAGTGTATCTGCAGAATAGAGGAACTCTGCACATACACTTTTTGCCGGCTTGGAATTATTCTTATTTTCATCCTACTTCTTCTTCTTCTTCTTCTTCATCCTCATCCTCTTCTTCTTCTTCTGAGGATGAGGATGAAGAAGAAGAAGAAGAAGAAGTAGGATGAAAATAAGATTAATTCCAAGCCGGCAAAAAGTGTATGTGCAGAGCTCCTCTAAGTGTATCTGCAGAGCTCCTCTAAGTGTATCTGCAGAATAGAGGAACTCTGCACATACACTTTTTGCCGGCTTGGAATTATTCTTATTTTCATCCTACTTCTTCTTCTTCTTCTTCTTCTTCTTCTTCATCCTCATCCTCAGAAGAAGAGGATGAGGATGAAGAAGAAGAAGAAGAAGAAGTAGGATGAAAATAAGAATAATTCCAAGCCGGCAAAAAGTGTATGTGCAGAGTTCCTCTATTTCTGACAGTTCTCTGACAGCTTCTTCACATGTACAGCGGTTGAAACATCTGTATCCTAAATGGAAACTAATAGATACAATGTTTCAACCGCTAAACATGTGTTCCTTCTGTCAGAGAACTGTCAGAAATAGCGGAGCTCACTGCAGGGACACTTTTGCCGGCTGATCGGGAAATATTCGATTCGCGCACCCGAAGTAGGCAAAATTTCGGATTCGACGCGAATCGAATATTTCCTGAAATTCGACTCGAATTCCGGTTCGCCTGGTTCGATTCGCTCATCTCTAATCCTAACACTTAAACCTTAACCTATCCCTTAATATTTTTTCTTCTGAATCCTAACCCTAAAACATAACATCTAAAGGGAGCCCATAAGAGTCAACCCTTTACTTACCAAAAATTTAATTGGTTATAAACCTCACACATGAAACATAAAAAAGACATATCCCTCTACAGCAGGGGTGTCAAACTGGTGGCCCTCCAGCTGTTGTGAAACTACAAGTCCCATCATGCCTCTGCCTTTGGGAGTCATACTTGTAACTGTCAGTCTTGCAATGCCTCATAGGACTTGTAGTTTGGCAACAGCTGGAGGGCCACAGGTTTAACACCTGTGCTCTACAGTATAGTGTGTACTTGTCTCTATCCAGAGCACTGTTATTTCTGTCTACTGCCCCCTATCTCTGTTATCTGTATGAGTCACTTCTGACATGTTTTTATGACACTAAAAAAAAAAGGTGACAGAGGATGGAGCTCTAGCAGATTGAAAGCCTCATCTCTGTTTTTGTGTGCTGTGTGAAGTGGGGTGTGTCCCTTCCCTCCAATCAGCTCCCAGAGCTCTCCTCACTGAGCCCTACAACATGTAATTTCAGCTCTCTGCCCCTTTTTTTCTGACAGCTCAGAAAAGCTTTATAAATTCTGGACTTTGTAGAGCAGAGAATACTGCAGATAGACAGGTAAAACCTATGTAGGAGGATTTGTTTCATCTCTGTGTATCATCTGAGGCCAGCCATTGGTATATGACTGGATACTTTAACCCCAAATATGGAGCATATTCACGTTGCACTGCTCTGAAAGCATACAATTGCCAGGGAAAAATGATTGTACTGTGCTGAGATCCCTGTGCCATAACAGTCTGATTTTCTTGAAGATCTGTATATGTCCCGAACTTGAAGTCTCTATGCGTGAACCAAGTACAGGTTTACGTTAATGTGCTTGGTTTAAAACATACATAATTTAGGATGTAACTTGTGAGATGTTCACTCTTTTACCCTTGAGAATAGTTTGACTGCATGCAAAAGGAAGATAGTCTGACAGTCTGTTTCAATTAGAGACTGCGTGTTGGTATTGATGTATAATGATATGGCAATCACAGACATGAGAAGGAGCAATTTGTCATTGTAACGGATAGGTTCCAAATTAGCTCTTTTCCCTAGCAATCTTGGCTTGTAGGCTGCATGCAAACTAATTTCTGATGTTCCATCATCTTTAAAGCTTCTACATACTAATCTAAATGGCCACTAAAAGCATGCAACTTAAATTCACAAAAATGAATCAAGAAAGTATCATGACAAACCTGACCTTTGACAATAGTTATCTCATAAACTTTAAAGTGGTATTACTTAAACAGATCATTAGTGATAACAATCTGATGACTGATAGGTACTAGTTTTAGTTTTACATTTGTATCCTGAGAAAATTTGCAGGCTTATAAAAACCCAACAAACAACCTGTAAAGTGTACAGTGGCTAAATGGTTAGCCCTTCCGCCTGGCAGTACTAGGGTCGTTGATTAGAATCCCAGCCATGGCACCACATGCCTGGAGTTTGCATGTTCTCCCTGTGCCTGTGTGGGTTTCCTCAGGGTACTCCAGTTTCCTCCCACACTCCAAAGACATGCTGGTAGGTTAATTGGATCCTGTCTAAATTGTCCCTAATATGTGTATGTATGAATGGGAGTTAGGGACCTTAGATTGTACGCCCCTTGAGGGTTAGGGACTGATGTAAATGTACAATATATATGTAAAAGCGCTGCATAAATTGACGGCACTATATAAGTACCTGAAATAATAATAAGTGCAATAATGTATGAGAATTTATCAGCATTAATAATTTATTTTAGTACTCTGAATGGTTTCTTTGGGCTACTTTACTTTTTTTTGTAATTCGCTTTATTTGTACAGTAAATATAAGTCATAGAATACACAGGATAGAAAAAGAAATACAACCATCAGATACAAATAGAAATAAATCAATCTTTAAACATAACCACTAATACATACAATGTAGACCAGCATCTTGATTGGGTAACAAGGGCAAAGACTAGCAGTGAGAAAAAAAAAAACGTACTCTAGATCACGGTAGTGTTTGATTTTAGAGAAAGATGTTCACTTCTCACCCAAGTGTAAAAACCCATATATCGAGGACCTCACTTAAATGCCTTTGATTACCAGAGATGAGCTTCAAAGCCTAGTTGGTGGGGTGTCATGGTCAAAAATCAAAATAATTTATATGAAGACAGTGAGGATACCCGGCAGGGAATCAAAAAGGGGAAGGGGAAGGGGAAAGGGGGAGGTGCCTCAGAAAAAGGAGAAGAAGGGAAAGAAACAGAGTTCTCCCTGAGGGAGAAGGAGGGTGTGTAGGTGATAGACATGTGAAGTTAATTTTGTTCTGGATCAAAATTTGGATGAATTTTCTGTTATTCCGAGATTTGGATGTATCCGAATTCCGAATTACAATAGTAATGAATTTAAATGAATCTGAAATAATGACTGAAATTCGAATCAATTTGAATTCGTAAGCACATTTGAAAACACATTCAAATTCAAAAACAAATTGGAAAACCATTTTGAATTTGAAAACAAGAATAGAATAAAATAGAACAGAAAATAATTAAATAGAAAAGGATAGAATAGAATAGAAAAGAAAAAAACAGAGGAAAAAAGAACAGAATAGAAAATAAAAGAATAGAACAAAATACAATAGAAAAAAATAGAGTAAAACAGAACAAAAAAGAATAGAAAATAAAGGAATAGAAAATAATAGAGTCTATTAGAATAGAATAGAAAAGATTAGACTCAAAAATCAAAGAATAGAATAGAAAAGAATACAACAGATTAGAAGAGAAAATCAAAGAATAGCAAAGAAAAGAATATAATCTATTAGAATAGAATAGAAAATAATAGAGTAAAACCGAGCAAAATAGAACAGAAAATAAAGGATTAGAATATAATTAATTAGAATAGAATAGAAAAGATTAGAATAGAAAATCAAAGAATAGAATAGGAAAGAATAGAACAGATTAGAATAGAGAATCAAAGAATAGAATAGTATAGAAAAGTAATAGAATAGAATAAAATAGAAAGCATATAACTGCCTTCCAAAATTCAAATTTTGAATAGAATGAATTTGGATTCGAACAGAATACATTAGAATAGAAAAAAGATTTAAAAAAGAATAGAATAGATTAAAAAAGACTAAAATACTTTACAAAAAATTGTGAGCTGCGCTATGGTGATGTGAGTAGTGATCAACAAAGGCATTGTGAAAATTTTGCTGAAATAGAAATTTCCAATATGGTCACGCAACTCTTCATAAAACCTTTATAGCATCAAAATCATTGTGGATTATGAATTGTAATGTTATTATTTTTTAATCCGTTAGAATTGTTTTCGAATTTGTTGGAATTATTTTCGAATCCATTAGAATTGTTTTTGAATCCATTAGAATTATTTTCGAATCCATTAAAATTCTTTTCAAATCCGTTCGAAATTTTGAATTCAGACGAATTCGAATAAATGAAACGAATTCCCAAAAATGAGTTGAACAAACGTAACTAATTGAATGAAACAAAATTAGTCAAATAACGAATTGAAATGAAATAAAACAATTTGTTTTCATTTTCTGCTAGGTGATCACATAGGCTGAGACAGCACATTTAGATAAGCATCTGTGTATATGAAGTACTGCCAATGCATCCATGTAGATCTGAACGTTTCTTTAGGTTTGTGGAGAGTGGCCGTTAGATCCTCCATGTCCATTATCTAGTTGACCTTCATAAACCAGACATACTTCATAGGTGATCGCCAAGCATTACAGATTGGGGAGAGAACGGTATGTAAACAATATACCGTATTTTTCGATCCATAAGACGCACTTTTTTCCCCCAAAAGAGGGGGAAAAATGTCAGTGTGTCTTATGGAGCGAATATGCAGCAGGCGGTCCGATATTCCCACCGTCGCCGTGCCAGAATACCGGGCCGGCCGCTCATCTCTTCTCTGCAGCAGGACCTTACCTGTTCCTCGGTCCAGCACTGAGAAGGCTTCCCACGTCGGCATCTTTAGTGTGGGCTCTCGGCTGTCACAGTCTGGTGCCCACACTAAGGGGAGGACAACTCTGCGGAAGTGGGAGCAGGTACCTGTCAAATTCAGATACCCCCTCTCTCTCCAAAGGTCTGCATTCTCTTAGTCATCCCCTGCACCGTCTGCAGTCTCTGGTAATCTCCTGTACTGTCTGCAGTCTATGGTCATCCCCTGTACTGTCTGCAGTCTCTGGTCATCTCCTTTACTGTCCGCAGTCTCTGGTCATCCCCTGCACTGTCCGCAGTCTCTGGTCATTTTCTGCACTGTATCTGCAGTCTCTAGTCATCTCCTGTACTGTCCGCAGTCTCTTGGTCATCCCCTGCACTGTCCGCAGTCTCTTGGTCATCCCCTGTACTGTTTGCAGTCTCTTGGTCATCTCCTGTACTGTCCGCAGTCTGTGGTCATCTCCTGTACTGTCCGCAGTCTCTGGTCATCCCCTGTACTGTGTCCGCAGTCTCTGGTCATCTCCTGTACTGTGTCCGCAGTCTCTGGTCATCTCCTGTACTATGTCTGCAGTCTCTGGTCATCTCCTGTACTGTGTCCGCAGTCTCTGGTCATCCTCTGTACTATGTCCGCAGTCTTTTGGTCATTCCCTATACTGTCCGCAGTCTCTTGGTCATCCCCTATACTGTCCACAGTCTCTGGTCATCTCCTGTACTGTGTCTGGAGTCTCTGGTCATCTCCTGTACTGTGTCCGCAGTCTCTGGTCATCTCCTGTACTATGTCCGCAGTCTCTGGTCATCTCCTGTACTGTTTGCAGTCCCTGGTCATCCCCTGTACTGTGTCCGCAGTCTCTGGTCATCTCCTGTACTATGTCTGCAGTCTCTGGTCATCTCCTATACTATGTCCGCAGTCTCTGGTCATTTCATGTGCAGTGTCTGCAGTCCATTGGTTCAGAATATTTTTTTTCTTGTTTTCCACCTCTAAAACCTAAGTGCGTCTTATGGTCAGGTGCGTCTTATGGAGCCAAAAATATGGTAGTTCTCTCCCCTGTCAGCTCCTGTGGAAAGCACACACACAGCCTCATAATAAAACACATTCACAGCACACAGTTAACCCTTTGATTGCCCCACATGTTAACGCCTTCCTGCCCAGTGCCATTAGTACAGTGTCAGTGCTTTTTATTAGCATTGATCACTGTATTGGTGTCACTGGGGATGTCAGTGACACCAAGTCAGCTCCTCCCATTGTAAGAATGCCCACCGCAGTCCCTCTATAAGTCGCTGATCACCGCCATTACTAGTGGAAAAAGAATTCCAGTATATATACCGCCATTTGTAAATGCTATAACTTTCACGTAAACTAATTAATTTACATGTATTGGGATTTTTTTTTAGCAAAGACATGTTGCAGAATACATTTTGCCCTAAATTTATAACAAAATTAGATTTTTTTAATTTTTTTTACTGGACATGTTTAATAGCAATAAGTCAAAAATATATTTTTTGTTTATAGTGCAAAAAATAAAAAACCCTGAGATGATCAAATACCACGAAAAGAAATCTCTATTTGTGGGGAAAAAAAAGACACAAATTTCATTTAGGTGCAGTGTTGCATGACTGCACAATTAGTTAAAGTAACGCAACGCTGTAATGCAACAAATGGCCTGGTCAGGAAGGGGGGTAAATCCTCTGGAGGGCAAGTGTTTAATGGTGTAAACAGGCAGCCGAGTTGTCATTCATGTCTATGCACGTCCACTGATGTGAGTTGTTTAACGCTGTACATAAATTACATTTATGTCCTTTTTTCCCTAAAAATAGAGCTTTCTTTTGGTGGTTTTTGATCACCTGTGCGTTTTTAATTGTTTGCACTATAAACAAAAAAAGATCGACAATTTTGAAAAAAAAACAATATTTTTGACTTTTTGCTATACAACATATCTAATAAAAAACTTTTAAAAAACAGATTTTGTCATAACTAAGTCGTAATTGGTTTATGTGAAAGTTAAAGAGTCTACAAATGGCAGTATATATGCTGGATTTTTTTTTTAATACTAGTAATGGTGGCGATCAGCGACATATAGTGGGACTGCGGCGGGCATTCTGACACTGAGTAGGAACTAACTGCCACTGACATCCCAATGACACTAATACAGTATTCAGTGCTAATAAAAAGCACTGACACTGTACTAAAGATACTGGGCATCTCAGGCGCTCAAAGGGTTAACTGTGTGCTGTGTGTGTTTTACTAGGGAACTATCGGTACTTGGCAATTGCCAGGTGTCGGCAGGGAATCTCTGGCTGGGACCTGGTGATTGATATCCCTAGCCGAAAATGGCAGCGCGGGTAAGACGACGAGCGTGCGTGCCCCCTAAATGCAAATCCTGTATATATATACGTGATTTTGCACAGCCATGCCACCCTGTAGCAGTACTTCTGCTATAGGGAGCAGGGGAAGCAGTTAAAATACGCTCAGAAATCGTGGCAAAAATGTTTGATTCTTTAGACTTCAATGGAAACACTGCAGAAAAGCACGTAGTGCATTTTTGCTGCATTTTTTATGTGTTTTGAAATCTGCCTAGCAACAGAAAAAAATCAACGCAACACCCATCAAAAATGTGTCAAAAACTAGGTGCAAAAATGCAAAACGCAATGCAGGAACAGATCAAACTGCAGAGGTGTGAATCAAGCCTCTCAGGTGTGTCTGTTGCATATGTTGTCTCCCCGCTCTTCCAGGCAGCTGGGACTGTGAGATTCTGTCATTAGCTTTCTTCCTTGCCTTCTGCTTTGTGTTTTTAGGAATATTGTTTTTAAATTAAGTCAGTTTTTATCATATCTGGCTCAGTGATTCTAAAATGGCTATTCATATTCACAAACTGATGCACTACAAATGTTATTTAAACTAAGAACATTTTTTGCTCATCAACACTTCGATTTTGTTTAATTCCAGCTAGGTTTCAGTACGTTTATATGGTGTTTATGTTCCTTGTTTGGACTTTTTTCTTTATTTGTGGATTTTTGTTCCATTGCCATGTTAGCACATCCATAAGATTTTAAGAATTTTTGAAATCATTGGTTTAATATTGTTTTCATTATTGCATTTGAATATACATTCTGCTCTATAATACAACAAATAAGCTGAATAATATTAAAGTTCTAAATTAGAAGCAATGAGGTATGCAAAAGAAATGTGTTCCATAAAAATAAAAAGCATGTCAAGTTAAATTATTTGCTAAATGTAACTATTATAGTTTTGCTCTTTAGTAACTTATGACAGCACAAGAGCACCGTCTTATTTTTGGTTCCTTATAAAGAAGTCTGTCTAGCTATCTTTGATGAAATCCTAAAGCAGTTTTGGCATTATAACTTGTAACAAAACCTATTTTATTAACCTGGGGGACACAGGCTCAGGTGAATAGGGTTTTAGCTCCTGTTCTTTGGTTTTGGTGCTGTAGCTGATGACACAAGTTTTGTTTTGCTACCAAAAACATTTTTTTCCAAACATGTCCCTGTTCCTGACTTCTAACCTTAACCTAACCTCTAGAACAGTGCTTAGCACTTTTCCCACCACTTAATGCAAACTTTAAACTTTTCCAACCCTCAAACCTTCAGAGCCTTGGTGCAGGAAACCATGAAGGGCCACCCTGACCTCTGGTCCTGGGGCCCTTCCCTTCAGGCTTGAAGCCCTTCCTACTGATCCTGGGGCTCTTTACTCCTGTCATGGGGTCCTTTATTACGGTCCCACAGGGGTCATTTTCCTGCCATCTTGGACCCCCCCCCAATGGTGGCGAAATGCCAGGGTCCAGTTGAAAATGCAACTTTTGTGACCCTGGTAGTTCTGCCACTGGATTGTAAATTTAATTTAAAAATTGCCTGTAAACAAATCAAGCAGATATAACCAGAGATGTACACTGCTATTGGCTGTTTAGGCCTCGTTCACACCTGGGCGTTTTTGATAGCAGGCAGAATCGTTGTGATTCTGCCCGCGATCCCAAAATGCTCTGCAAAACGGACAAATCCCACCACACTTGTTCCGCTGCCAGTCATTTTCAATGACACCTAAACATTGGTGCGGTTCTGCCATGATAAATCTCACTGCAATTGTGCCAATCTGCATCATACAAACAATTGTGGCAGAACCTCACCTGCATTTAGGTGCCATTGAAAATAAATGATACTTGAACAAGCATGGTGCAATTTTTCAGTTTTGCAGAGCATCTTGGCAATTCTGCCTGTGATCCCAATGCTCAGGTGTGAACAATGCCTCAAGCTGTCATGCTTCATCTGCAGCAAGTTGTTATTAGTTATTAAAAAGTAGAATTTCTACTTTAAGATTTTCACTTTGAACAATTTTAAGAAAATCCGTAGAGTAGAGCAGGGGTGTCAAACTGGCGGCCCTCCAGCTGTTGCGAAACTACAAGTCCCATCATGCCTCTACCTTTGTAAGTCATGCTTGTAACTGTCAATCTTGCAATGCCTCATGGGACTTGTAGTTTGGCAACAGATGGAGGGCCATCAGTTTGACACCTGTGGTCTACAGGATGTTAAAAAAAAAAAACCTATTTACAATTTTCACCTCCTTTCTGAAGGTATCCCTGACATCTCCCGGACCTCAACACTAATGATAATGGTCTCCTGGGTGACATCATTGACCAAATATGGGCTCATGCATATTTAGTCTCTCTTATTACCTAAATATGGCCATGTGGCTGAATTTGGAAAGTGATGTCATGCTATCCCTTTGTTTACATAGCCTAGGATTCTTGGCAAGTGAAGGATTGGGGTCAGATGACATCACTGGATGATAAGGATGTGGTGGGAGCTGGCACCTGACACTTCATTAGCAACCATTTACAGATAGGAAACTGTCATATATACAGTAGTAGCTGTAAAATACCACTACCATGAGTCTGAACTTGGGTTTGATTCAAGCCTTGAGCTCATCCCTACCTATGAATGACAGTTTTCTCCTGTTGGGAAAAAAATATATTGGACAATGTGTCCTCATTTCTTGAAGTACTGAGGTCTTTACTCACAGGAAACACAGCAGCATTGTAGTAAAGGAAAGGTAAGTACTATCTGCTGTTGTGGTTGACTTTAAAGTGAATCTGTTTCTTTGCTCTGCATACACCTTACAAAGTTTTACTCAAAGTTAATCTAACACCTTATCCCTAAAATTTAAGCTTTACACATTTGCCTTCAGAACACCTGTGTCCAATAGTAATAATGGTAATACATTTGTTTTTAAAAGTGCATTTAAAACTAAAACTTTTAAAATTTTGCATAAAATGGTGAGGGGTTAGAGCCCTGTTACTGGGAAGATCCATTCTGCCTGTTTTCCCTGGTGACTAGAACTGAAGGTGAACTGAAGTTACTAGAACTGAAGGTGAAGGAGAATACAAAATTGGATTTGTCACCTTCTGCTTGATCTACAGGACAGGAATGAGAAAGAAATTTCCATAGATGAACATAGCTAGCTAAAATAAACTGACGGGGTTTTTAATAATTTTCTACTCTATCCAAAATAAAAAAAAAAAAGTTTTGAATTTAAATTCCACTTACCTTCTCTTTCTCCTGTATCATTTGCTGCGTCCCTCAGACTGCTGAGTCATCACCTCGTAAAACCTGCCATGCAGGAAGTTTTATGCGCAGAAGATAGCATAAATATGGTTTTATTAAAAAAGGAGATAATGCAGCATCCCAACTTTGGATACATTAACAATATGTAATCCAAGGCAACATTAAAACATTTTTCATCCACATGATTATGTAATAGAGCTGTTTGTAATACTATCTATAGAAATAAAATTGCAAAAGGAACTGTTTGTATGAAATATCAGATTTCTAGAGTACAACATCCTTGTTTGCAAAAAAATGTTTAAAACTCATCTTTGTGCTTGTTTCTGTTCTGTAGTGTTCTAGTTTGGAGGATAATAATTTTATTATTTGTTTGTATGTTCTACGTTTTATTGTATAGTAGCTAATACTTAGGGCTAAACCCAGATTTAGGTAACACGCTACGTGAATAGCATTGGACATAATTTTCCTGCCCTCTGTTAGAAAACATACCACTTTTTGGCTTTTCCACATCCATGTTTAGGGAAGTTTCTACAAATCACATACTGTATGCAAGGGCCTCCTACCTATTTCATGGTCTTTCATCTGCTTCTAAAGGCACTAACCATTCGCATCTACTATAGTTTCTTTTCATAGAGGCTGGAACTTTGGGATTGTTGATGGTGGGACTAAACTCTGGCTTTTCATTCCCGCCTGAGGAAATGGTAAAAGCGCAAATAAATGTGCTGCTTATTTTTTTTTTTTTGGGGGGGGGGTAATGATCAAGAGGCCTCATCAGACACCATTGTCTGAAGTTTCTGAAAGAGAAAAGCAAATGGTAAGGCAGGGGAACCCTCATCAATCACTGTTTGTTTTCTGTTGACAAGCCAGTACTAATATTCTCTACTGTATGTCAGTCAGCTCTGCACTGTGCAGAAGCAAAACACAAATGGTCACCAAAAATAGTTGTTCATGTTTAGAGACCTGGTTTTGGCATTGAGATTGTATGGTGGACCACCTCTATTGTCTATAGTGGTAGGACTGCATAGAACAATTGTACATCTGCATTTTGAATCTTTGTATTTGCATATTGAATTTTTACAAAGATAAAAACTATGGGTATAAACTATATAAAGTTGCTAGGTTAAGGATTGGGTTTCATAATCATTTTCACATTGTTTTTTTTTAATTTACCATAAATCTGTATCACTACTGGAGACCTCATTATGTATGTAGAGAAAACTTGCCATGTGTAGAGTTTCCACAGATTTTTTGCATGATTATGAAGCAGAGCTCTGTTTTTTTTTTATAGACTTGAAGGAGATTATAGAGAAATATCTTACAATATTCACAACTTAAAAAGTAATATAGGTTTCTGAAAAGAAAACTGCAGACATTGAACAAGCAAAAAGACTTGGCAAGCTTACAGATATCAAGTTATATAAGTAGGTACCATGGAAGCACAAAGTCTGTCACCATACTGTCCTTTACAATGGGTAGCAATGAAGGTTGAAGTACTCAATATGGTATAATCTTATCCAGCCATCACATTTTTTATTAAAGTAGGAAATTAGGAGATGAAAGAACAAGGGTATACTATGCTAAAAAGAATAATAAAAAGGGGGAGGGGGGATGGAAAATGAGGTGGGGGTGAATAAATGTAGGGGGTAGCCACCAAGGAGCCAACATAATCTGAAAAATGGATGGAATCCTATCAAGGTTCAACCCAAGTACAACTCCTTCACTTCATTCCAGCAATCAACCTTTTGCCCTCCTCTGAGAACATATAGGGGTGTATTTACTAAAGCTGGAGAGTGCAAAATCAGACTCCCTTCTGGATAGAAACCAATAAGCTTCTAACCTCAGCTTGTTCAATGAAGCTTTGGCAATGAAACCTGGAAGCTGATTGGTTTCTATGCAGAAGTGAGTCTGATTTTGCACTCTGCAGCTTTAGTAAATAAACCCCATAAAGTCTTGATACAGGCTTGTTGCATGTCCTCTTGAGAGTGAGTTAGCACCTCCATTCTTCTAATAGTCTCAACCTGTGAAGTCCCATACCATCTAGTAATTATTTTGTAATTGCATTCTTGAATTTTGGTACAGGTTAAATGTGAGACATTTATAGAGCTGGTCTGAAGACAGGCTAATATTTAGGTTTCTGTCCCATGCAGTAATTAAAGAGGAACAATCATAAGGGTGTGGCATGGCCATGGAGGAGTAAATGTATGATAAATAGTGCCTAACTGTGCCCTTCGCAGGGCACATCATTTAAAATTCAGTGAGTCTGCAGCAACAATCAGTGCGGTGTTATGGAAAAAAGCGGTGTAACTAGAAAGCCTTCCAGATGGGAAGGTGGAATCTGCCCTTAGGGGACATCATGTGAGACAGTGTATTCCATTCTGAATCAACCCAGAAGAGAGGTCTATTGGCCCAGACAAAATTAGTGAAAAGTGTTGAGGTGGAATGAAAAAAGGAGTATGGGGATATGAATGGATAAAGAATTAAGTAGCTATGAGAAGTAGAAATGTTTTCATTAAAAAAAAAAACTATTTGGATAGATCCTCTCTAGTGTTCTGGCAAATGTTGTAATTAGAGATGAGCAATCTTCTGATAAATTCAATCATTTGTAGTTTGGTTGCACTTTTACAAAAACTCTCAAGCCCTCGAAATGTGTAATTTCCAAACCTGCACTTTTTGAAGTCAATAAAAATCTGATGATGATCTGAGAAGCTCCTGGTAGCTCTGCTTGGTGAGATGATAGAACCAGAACTGCTTGGGAAGCAATATGGGAAAATCATAAAAACCAGCAGCAGTTCAAATCCACCGTGGAAGCCCTAAACAGTTGTACAATGAATGGTATAGTGATAATAATGGGGGATTTCAACTACCCGGAAATTGACTGGAGTAATGGTACTACAGGAACAGTAAAAGGGCAAACATTCTTAAACCTACTACAGGACAATTTTATGGTACAGTTCATAGAGGCCCCAACTAGGAATGAGGCTCTGCTGGACCTGGTAATCTTAAACCAGGCAGAGCTTATTATGAATGTCCATATAAAAGAACATCTGGAGGGGCGCATGCATGGCCGGCTCCGGGATGACAGCTCTGTGAAGAGAGCTCCATATCCCCGCCAGCCATAACCCGGCACTCACCGGACCCAGCGACATCACAGACCTCTCCCCACACTGATAAGGGGACACAGGTCTCCTCTGGATTACCAGGGAAAATGCCCAGATGCCGCAGATCACCATGGAAGCCGGGAAAGCTGACAAGCTTTTTCCCAGCTCTCACCCCCTGCAGCCAAAATGGTGCCGGCTCCTCACAGCATGAGACCACACAGCAGGAACGCAGCAGGAGGAGCACACCACAGACCCCAGGCTCAAAGCATCCCTGTACCCTGGAGACCCTGGTGAGTCCTCTCCACCCCTGTCTCCCACCACAAGCAGCCCTGCTAAGTCCAGACCTAGGCTGGACACAGTAAATCCTCCTGTCTCTCAGCCTTTTTTATTCTGCACTTAATTCTATATCTGCTCCATCCTTAATAGAAAATTTTCATGCTTCAGACCAACCTATCACTGAACTGTCTATGAAAAGTATGCTTCTCTCACTGCGACAAACTTTACATGATGACCTGACGATGACATCCCAAATTTCATCCGCGGTACAACAACATGACAACCGTATCCGCCATATTGAAAATAGAATGGGAGAAATGTTCGCCGCCTATAATGACCTCATAGATGCATACACTGACCAAGGCACCAACATAGAACAGACTAACCTCAAACTAGCGGATCTAGAAGACTGCTCAAGGCGGAACAACATCAAATTACGCAAAATCCCAGAAACCATTAATTCGGACGCCATAGTACCGTATTTACAAACATACATGAAAAACCTCATCCCCTCCTTATCAGATGTGGAACTCGCTATAGACCGTGCACACTGGTTACCTAAACCTTGGTTCCTATCGGCTGCAGTACCTAGGGACATCCTGGCATGCATCCACTTCTTAATTATTTGAAAAAACCTTGCGAGCCAAGTGATAAATTCCTATTGTTGGATCGCAAACTTTTTAACACATAACTACCAATGTGAATAAACGTGAAATAAAGATATATAGTATTGCGCTCACAACCTTCCAATCTATATATATAGACAAATGAAAAAAGTGTATACGATATACATAAATAACTAAATGAGTGAATATATAGAAATCAACTCACATAAACGGAATAGTGAAAAATACTAAAAGTAAAATGATAAAATAATATTATATGATAATAATGTCCCACAAAAAAACATATAAGTGACTTTGTGCTGAAAAATCTTCTATATCTTTAAATAGGTGACTGCTTGTGCCTCCTCCCTCAAGTGAAGATGTGCGCTCACCTCATAGATAGCCTGCAATTAGGCTATTAAAGCTTGCGGTTCACCTCCTTGGAACCTACTTGTTTAGGAACTGATGTTGATAAGATAACCATTAAATGCGACATTTGCTGTAGAAACGTATCCTCTCACTGGGTGCCACTCAGCTGTCTTCTTATTTCCATGTGATTCTCCATAAACAAGAAAATTCTGACATGGTGCTTTATCGTTTTAAAAGCTTTTAATGTGAAGCTGACAGGTGGCTCTCACATAAATCATATAGTGGTAGTACAGCTGATTCAGACCTCCGCTGGCTGTTGGAGCTGTGCGTTCGTGATCCGATAACCGGACCGACTCCCTCCGAGTGACGTGAACAGTCCCACCCCTACGCGTTACGCCACTAGTCACGTGGCTTCATCGGGGGGATATAATTGGTCAATCACTCGTGAGCTGTCGGCTTATAAAGCTCGGCTCCGCCATTTTGTTGGCTATCTAGTGGGGGCAGCCATTTTCCTATAGACATGTGGTGAATTATAAATATCACTGTAGACACTATGCCCATCCCGGAGGAGTACTTGACGCCACTACTCCGCAGCCAGCTCAAGGACTAAGAATCGATTACTTTATAAAATGACTCATATGACAGATAGATATATAGAGAATACAAGTATTACCATATATATATAACAAATTAATATTAAAAAACTCATTAGCTTAATCTGAGCTGACCAAACCAATGAATATGAATTATCCCATATCATATATTTATTACAGAACAAAAAAATTCCATCAAATATAAAAATATTAATTAAATCAATGTTACAAAAACATTGATAATCAATATAAAAATAGCGAGTGTGATAAATTGAATAAAAAAATTTAAAAATAAAAATAAAAATATATATATAAATAAAATAATAAATCAACTTTAATCACAAATGTATAAATCTAAAATATATATAGATTGGAGAGTGTGCCCAAGCCGATACCAGGCAGTTTGCATGTACAGAACCGCGAACAGCCCTTAAGGCAGATTGACACCAATGGGGCGCTCATAACTGGAGGTGCGTGAGAGTCTAGCCCCATAGTATCGTCATGCATGTTCACGTCCGCACATGCACCCTGAATGGATCCGGGTCACAATACCCAATCTACATATCACTAATGAAACATGATAAATCAAAATCTTTATTTAATCCTCCTGGTGCTAAACTACCCAACTCATAAATCCAAAATGACTCTTTTTTACTTATTTCACGCACTAAGTTATCTCCTCTCCAATGTGAAAAATGTTTAGTGATACCCCAGAATTCAACTTTGTTTGCATCCTGATTATGGTGCGTTTTGAAGTGTACTGATAGGTGATGGTATTTGAATCCTATCTCTATGTTATGTATGTGTTCTTGCATGCGCTCTTTCAAACTTCTCTTTGTGCGGCCTATATACAAGTAATTGCAGGGACATTTTAAAGCATATACTACTCCTGTACTATCACAGGACATAAATTGTTCTATTTTATATTGTTTACCATTCCTTGGATTGATGAAGAACTCTCTATGTTTTGGATTTGCATGTGTTTTCCTGCAACTGTAACAACGTCCACATTTATAAAATCCGATTCCAGTAAAGAAACTCAATGTGGTTTTCAAAGTTTGGGGGGGTTCTAACACATTTTTAACTATTCGGTCACGGATATTCGGTGCTCTTTTATAAACAAACCTGGGTTGTTTTTTAACTACATCTTTCAAGGTTTTATCAAGTTGGAGTATATTCCAGTGTTTGTTAATAATTTTCTGAACATCTCTATATTGTCTATTGTATGGCAATACTATAGATAATTCTTGATCTTTGGTTCTAAATTTCTTATTCCCCTCTAATAATGAAGTTCTATCTATGAGTTCTATTTTACTTCTTTCATCCATTATCATTTCTTTTTTGTAACCCTTATCTACAAACCTTTGGACAAGTATTTGACTTTGTGTTCTGTAATCTTCAATATTAGTGCAGTTGCGTCGTAACCTATAAAATTGGCCCCTTGGTACATTTTTGATCCATGGTCTGTAATGGCAGCTATTAACTGGGATATATGAATTGCGATCAGTTTTTTTAAAATAGTTTTTTGTTATAATACCCTTATCTGTATTCATTAGAGTAAGATCTAAGTAATGTATTATTTCTTTATTGATGTTCCAACTCAATACTATATTTTTAACATTCGTGTTCAGATTCTGATAATAATTGGTCAGTGATAATATATCACCTTTCCACAATAATAGGATGTCATCGATAAATCTGCCATATAGTACTATATTGCTATCAACATTAGAAAAGACTGCTTCTTCCTCCCACTTAGCCATATACAGATTGGCAATACTGGGTGCAAAACGGGCGCCCATGGCAACTCCCCTTATCTGCAAGTAGTATTCGCCCTTGTACCAAAAGAAGTTATGACTGAGGCAAAATCTGATACATTTGACCAAAAATTTAATTTGTTTCTTAGAAAGAGTAGAATATTTATTCAGGGCCCATGTTGCTGCCTCCATTGCTCCTGCATGGTCAATTATAGTATAAAGTGAAGAGACGTCTGCTGTGCTTAAAATAAAGTTATTATTCTTTTCCACTGTCTGCAAAATATTAATCACATGTGTGGTATCTTTTATATACGCCCTTGTTTTCTCTACCAGGGGTTGAAGAAATTGATCAATATACTGTCCAATTCTAGATAATAACCCATCTATACCATTAATTATAGGTCTCATGGGAGGATCTTCTAAACTTTTATGTATTTTTGGTATAGAATACAAAACTGGTATCTTGCTAACTGAGGGTACTAAGTAATTTGCTTCCTTGTCATCCAAAATCTTTCTTTGTTTACCATACAATATTAATTTGCTTAATTCTGTTTTATAAAATTTAGTGGGATTGTTAATCAATTTGCAATATGTATCAGTATCTCCAAACATATTGCTCATGGATTTCTCATAAGAATCTTTCGATAGTAACACTATTCCCCCTCCTTTGTCCGCTGGACGCACTACTATATTGTTTTTATCTTGCAAAGATTTAATTCCTTTCTTTATATCGGCTTCACCTTTGAACGTTTTTATTTTAAGTTCCTCTATATCTCCCATCACCATTTTCTTAAAATTATTTATGTGTAAATTATCTTGATTTTTAGGGTTGAATACTGATTTATTTTTCAAAGTACTATGTTGTATGTTCCCTATGTCCTGATGATTAGTATCAATAGGATTCTGTAAAAAATATTTTTTTAAATTTAATTTTCTTATGAATTTTTGTACACTAATATACGTTTCAAATTTATTCAATTTGTTGGTAGGCGCGAACTTAAGGCCTCTATCCAATGTTTTAATCTCTTCACTATTTAATGGGATACCACTTAAATTGTATATACCTTCCCCTAAGGATCTCTTCTCCTTTTCTTGTTTCCTTTTTCTTCCTCCTCTTTTTCCCCTCTTTCTGATCTTTCTATATTTTGTGTGGGATTGTAGTCCCATCCTAAAAAAGGATTAGGGGTCGAATTATCCTGTTGTTGATGTTCTAATGGTGAATAACTGTTGTGGACTGGAACATTATACATTTGATTATACGGTGGGGGATATCCCTGTGGTTTATGATTGGGGGATTTATGATAGTTGGGTCTGTAACCTTGAGTATATCTGGGTGGGTGTCCATATGGTCTCCTATATCCACCTCCCCTGTAGCCAGGGTTGTAATAAGGTCTATAACCCGGATGGGGGAATCTCTGGGGTTCCCTCATCTGAGGTGGATATTGATCATATTGCCTCCAATTGTCGGCATATTGAGATGGTCCCATCTCTTTCCTTGATGTAGGGGTTTTTTTGTGATTATGAATGGGGGCATTATTTTTAGGAGTGACAAAACCTATGGTTTTTTTGGCTGGTGATCCTGTTCCTGCTATAATTTTGGTGGGTGTGCTTTCTACTGATGATGTACCTGTATTATCTTTACTCTGCCATTTAAACACTTGTTTTGAGTTATAATCTTGTACCACTCTTTGATATTTCCTTTTCTTTTTACCTTTATTTTCTTGATCTTTATTTTTAACATTCCTATTGAGATCACTCATATATTTCCCAAAATTAGAGTGATCTTTAAAGATCACTCTAATTTTGGGAAATATATGAGTGATCTCAATAGGAATGTTAAAAATAAAGATCAAGAAAATAAAGGTAAAAAGAAAAGGAAATATCAAAGAGTGGTACAAGATTATAACTCAAAACAAGTGTTTAAATGGCAGAGTAAAGATAATACAGGTACATCATCAGTAGAAAGCACACCCACCAAAATTATAGCAGGAACAGGATCACCAGCCAAAAAAACCATAGGTTTTGTCACTCCTAAAAATAATGCCCCCATTCATAATCACAAAAAAACCCCTACATCAAGGAAAGAGATGGGACCATCTCAATATGCCGACAATTGGAGGCAATATGATCAATATCCACCTCAGATGAGGGAACCCCAGAGATTCCCCCATCCGGGTTATAGACCTTATTACAACCCTGGCTACAGGGGAGGTGGATATAGGAGACCATATGGACACCCACCCAGATATACTCAAGGTTACAGACCCAACTATCATAAATCCCCCAATCATAAACCACAGGGATATCCCCCACCGTATAATCAAATGTATAATGTTCCAGTCCACAACAGTTATTCACCATTAGAACATCAACAACAGGATAATTCGACCCCTAATCCTTTTTTAGGATGGGACTACAATCCCACACAAAATATAGAAAGATCAGAAAGAGGGGAAAAAGAGGAGGAAGAAAAAGGAAACAAGAAAAGGAGAAGAGATCCTTAGGGGAAGGTATATACAATTTAAGTGGTATCCCATTAAATAGTGAAGAGATTAAAACATTGGATAGAGGCCTTAAGTTCGCGCCTACCAACAAATTGAATAAATTTGAAACGTATATTAGTGTACAAAAATTCATAAGAAAATTAAATTTAAAAAAATATTTTTTACAGAATCCTATTGATACTAATCATCAGGACATAGGGAACATACAACATAGTACTTTGAAAAATAAATCAGTATTCAACCCTAAAAATCAAGATAATTTACACATAAATAATTTTAAGAAAATGGTGATGGGAGATATAGAGGAACTTAAAATAAAAACGTTCAAAGGTGAAGCCGATATAAAGAAAGGAATTAAATCTTTGCAAGATAAAAACAATATAGTAGTGCGTCCAGCGGACAAAGGAGGGGGAATAGTGTTACTATCGAAAGATTCTTATGAGAAATCCATGAGCAATATGTTGGGAGATACTGATACATATTGCAAATTGATTAACAATCCCACTAAATTTTATAAAACAGAATTAAGCAAATTAATATTGTATGGTAAACAAAGAAAGATTTTGGATGACAAGGAAGCAAATTACTTAGTACCCTCAGTTAGCAAGATACCAGTTTTGTATTCTATACCAAAAATACATAAAAGTTTAGAAGATCCTCCCATGAGACCTATAATTAATGGTATAGATGGGTTATTATCTAGAATTGGACAGTATATTGATCAATTTCTTCAACCCCTGGTAGAGAAAACAAGGGCGTATATAAAAGATACCACACATGTGATTAATATTTTGCAGACAGTGGAAAAGAATAATAACTTTATTTTAAGCACAGCAGACGTCTCTTCACTTTATACTATAATTGACCATGCAGGAGCAATGGAGGCAGCAACATGGGCCCTGAATAAATATTCTACTCTTTCTAAGAAACAAATTACATTTTTGGTCAAATGTATCAGATTTTGCCTCAGTCATAACTTCTTTTGGTACAAGGGCGAATACTACTTGCAGATAAGGGGAGTTGCCATGGGCGCCCGTTTTGCACCCAGTATTGCCAATCTGTATATGGCTAAGTGGGAGGAAGAAGCAGTCTTTTCTAATGTTGATAGCAATATAGTACTATATGGCAGATTTATCGATGACATCCTATTATTGTGGAAAGGTGATATATTATCACTGACCAATTATTATCAGAATCTGAACACGAATGTTAAAAATATAGTATTGAGTTGGAACATCAATAAAGAAATAATACATTACTTAGATCTTACTCTAATGAATACAGATAAGGGTATTATAACAAAAAACTATTTTAAAAAAACTGATCGCAATTCATATATCCCAGTTAATAGCTGCCATTACAGACCATGGATCAAAAATGTACCAAGGGGCCAATTTTATAGGTTACGACGCAACTGCACTAATATTGAAGATTACAGAACACAAAGTCAAATACTTGTCCAAAGGTTTGTAGATAAGGGTTACAAAAAAGAAATGATAATGGATGAAAGAAGTAAAATAGAACTCATAGATAGAACTTCATTATTAGAGGGGAATAAGAAATTTAGAACCAAAGATCAAGAATTATCTATAGTATTGCCATACAATAGACAATATAGAGATGTTCAGAAAATTATTAACAAACACTGGAATATACTCCAACTTGATAAAACCTTGAAAGATGTAGTTAAAAAACAACCCAGGTTTGTTTATAAAAGAGCACCGAATATCCGTGACCGAATAGTTAAAAATGTGTTAGAACCCCCCCAAACTTTGAAAACCACATTGAGTTTCTTTACTGGAATCGGATTTTATAAATGTGGACGTTGTTACAGTTGCAGGAAAACACATGCAAATCCAAAACATAGAGAGTTCTTCATCAATCCAAGGAATGGTAAACAATATAAAATAGAACAATTTATGTCCTGTGATAGTACAGGAGTAGTATATGCTTTAAAATGTCCCTGCAATTACTTGTATATAGGCCGCACAAAGAGAAGTTTGAAAGAGCGCATGCAAGAACACATACATAACATAGAGATAGGATTCAAATACCATCACCTATCAGTACACTTCAAAACGCACCATAATCAGGATGCAAACAAAGTTGAATTCTGGGGTATCACTAAACATTTTTCACATTGGAGAGGAGATAACTTAGTGCGTGAAATAAGTAAAAAAGAGTCATTTTGGATTTATGAGTTGGGTAGTTTAGCACCAGGAGGATTAAATAAAGATTTTGATTTATCATGTTTCATTAGTGATATGTAGATTGGGTATTGTGACCCGGATCCATTCAGGGTGCATGTGCGGACGTGAACATGCATGACGATACTATGGGGCTAGACTCTCACGCACCTCCAGTTATGAGCGCCCCATTGGTGTCAATCTGCCTTAAGGGCTGTTCGCGGTTCTGTACATGCAAACTGCCTGGTATCGGCTTGGGCACACTCTCCAATCTATATATATTTTAGATTTATACATTTGTGATTAAAGTTGATTTATTATTTTATTTATATATATATTTTTATTTTTATTTTTAAATTTTTTTATTCAATTTATCACACTCGCTATTTTTATATTGATTATCAATGTTTTTGTAACATTGATTTAATTAATATTTTTATATTTGATGGAATTTTTTTGTTCTGTAATAAATATATGATATGGGATAATTCATATTCATTGGTTTGGTCAGCTCAGATTAAGCTAATGAGTTTTTTAATATTAATTTGTTATATATATATGGTAATACTTGTATTCTCTATATATCTATCTGTCATATGAGTCATTTTATAAAGTAATCGATTCTTAGTCCTTGAGCTGGCTGCGGAGTAGTGGCGTCAAGTACTCCTCCGGGATGGGCATAGTGTCTACAGTGATATTTATAATTCACCACATGTCTATAGGAAAATGGCTGCCCCCACTAGATAGCCAACAAAATGGCGGAGCCGAGCTTTATAAGCCGACAGCTCACGAGTGATTGACCAATTATATCCCCCTGATGAAGCCACGTGACTAGTGGCGTAACGCGTAGGGGTGGGACTGTTCACGTCACTCGGAGGGAGTCGGTCCGGTTATCGGATCACGAACGCACAGCTCCAACAGCCAGCGGAGGTCTGAATCAGCTGTACTACCACTATATGATTTATGTGAGAGCCACCTGTCAGCTTCACATTAAAAGCTTTTAAAACGATAAAGCACCATGTCAGAATTTTCTTGTTTATGGAGAATCACATGGAAATAAGAAGACAGCTGAGTGGCACCCAGTGAGAGGATACGTTTCTACAGCAAATGTCGCATTTAATGGTTATCTTATCAACATCAGTTCCTAAACAAGTAGGTTCCAAGGAGGTGAACCGCAAGCTTTAATAGCCTAATTGCAGGCTATCTATGAGGTGAGCGCACATCTTCACTTGAGGGAGGAGGCACAAGCAGTCACCTATTTAAAGATATAGAAGATTTTTCAGCACAAAGTCACTTATATGTTTTTTTGTGGGACATTATTATCATATAATATTATTTTATCATTTTACTTTTAGAATTTTTCACTATTCCGTTTATGTGAGTTGATTTCTATATATTCACTCATTTAGTTATTTATGCATCCACTTCTACCATGTAAAAGAAAAAATTATGATTGCCGTGAGAAACACTGCATCATTACCACCAAATATAAAGTTATTTGCAGATCTATCTAAAGCCACACTTCTCAACCGCAAGAAGCTTGTTACTATTACAAAAGCGTTGTGGAACCACGGAATTGGCTACCAATAGGGCTTCCCCACAAAGCTCATTGTTAAACAACAAGGCAGGCTCTTTACGATTAAATCCCTTGAGGCAGGCATTGATCTCCTGAAAGCTTGGAATATCCTACTGGCAGAATCTCACCAACCCGCCTCCAACCATATACAGCACATGGAAGCTGAGTGGTCAGGATCCTGAGATCACCACCATCAACAACAACCCAACAAGCTGAGACTCTATCAACCACTAATGGCTAGCAGACGGCCCCACTACGACCATCTTTGAACCCAAGTTGCTCGTCATGTATGCTCCAATTCCCCCGTCACTCAGTAGCAATAAGTGCTACACATACCACTTGTATTTTCAACAAGTTTTTTTTACCCCCTTTCCGTCCTACCTTTACCAGTCGATCATCTCAACCCCTCCTCACTCTAAATGACGACCTACAAGATGGAACCTCCACATCAAACCAGCGACCGCATCCAGCACGATACCCCTTCTTTGTGGAAACTTCTCCAAAATGACAAAAGAATATGCCTTCACTCTGCATGACTCATGAAATACCTCCGCCACTCTGAACAACTCGCCTACATCCAGAACTATGATTAAAATCTCATCCTTAAATGTCCGTGGCCTAAACTCGCCATTCTCTACTACAAAAAGAGGCTCGCTCCTTGCAAGCTGATATCATATTCATTCAGGAATCCCACTTTGCCACCAACAAAATCCGCATACACCATTTCTCACCAATTTATATGGCAACCAACCCCTAAAAGAAAAACGGCGTCATCACGGCCATAAAAGACTCTCTCCAATACCACTACATTTCAGAAGTCGCAGACCCACAGGGTCGCTACCATATCCTGATATGCAAAATTAATGGAATTCTATACACCCTGGTCAACATCTATGGTCCGAGCGCCAACCAATTGCAATTTTACAATAAAATCAACTCCCGCACCTGCAAACAGAGAAACCGACAAACTGAGGAACCTCTCCTCTCAATTAAAACAAAAGAAGAATTAAACAAAAAAATCCCAAATTCCGCAACAGCCGCCCAACTCACCACTGACAGAAATACATTTAGAACCCTCCTGCTCTACAAATATGACCTCAACCTTCAAAAAACAAAAACTACATTTTACTCCCTTAGCAACAAAGCCAACTCCTTACTAATCAAAATGATTAAACAACGACGACTAAGAAATAAAATATCCACAATTTATCATCCATCCTCATGAACCCTAACCACAAACCCACAAGATATAGCTAATGCCTTTGCGACCTACTACCAACAACTATATAACCTTACAGATGACCCTAACACCATCCAACCAACACCTAAATCCATACAACAATTCCTCCACACAATTAAACTCCCTCAACTTTCTTCAACCCAACTTGATGACTTATCAATACCGATCATGTCCACTGAAATAGAATCTGTCATTAAAACACCCCCCCTTAATAAGTCTCCAGGAAACGATGGTTATATAAACGAGTACTACAAACAATTTGCCCCTAACTTTTTACCATATCTGACCAGACTCTTTAAATATGCAGCCACCAATGGCACATTCCCCAAAGACATGCTACAGTCGACAATAACCACAATACCAAAACCTGGCAAAGATCCGCAAAATGTCCAAAATCATAGACCAATTTCCCTACTTAACACAGACGTCAAACTTTATGCAAAAATTATAGCGCGCAGACTACTCCCCTATCTTCCCACTTTGATACACCCAGACCAGGTGGGATTCATACCAGGCCATCAGGCACCTGACACTACTAGAAGACTCATATCCCTCATCCATCACTTAGAGCAAACCAAACAACCCACATTGCTTTTATTGTTAGATGCCGAAAAAGCATTCGACCGTATACACTGGCTATTTTTGCAAATTACCCTACAAAAATTTGGCATCACAGGTTGGATGTTAACAGCCATTTTGGCACTATACTCCCTCCCCTCAGCCAGAATGTTAACAGAGGGAACACTATCAGATCCCTTTGATATTACCAATGGCACCAGACAAGGCTGCCCTCTATCTCCTGTCATATTCGCACTACTCATTGAACCCTTATCATCTAAACTTCGGGATGACCCAATGTTCACTGGCATACGGCACCTTAACACTGAGTACAAAATTAGCCTATTTGCAGACAACATCATATTGATGATTACCAATCCAGTCAAATCCCTCCAAACAATTTGTACCCATCTCCAGCAATATACGATAGTCTCCTATTATAAACTAAACGAGCCCAAATCCTCAATTTTAAACCTCCACATACCATATTTCACTTAACTATCCCTTGCTAAACAATTCCCCTTCACATGGGAAAAGAATACCATCCCATATCTGGGAATCAAACTCTCTGCTACAATAGACCAACTATTTAATTCGAACCATAAAAAATTACTTGAAACTATACCCCAAGAATTTGCCAACCTTCGTACCTCAGAATTATCTAAAACAGGCAGAATAGCGACATTAAAAATGCTCATCCTACCGAAAATTCTTTATATCTTTTGCACTCTCCCTATACCAATCCCCAATACTTTCTTCTCCAAACTTCAATCGATATTTACCAGATTCTTATGGAATTCCAAAAAATCTTGAAGTACCACCAATCTTCTAATCAGACCACCCTCCAAAGGAGGCACTAGCCTACCACACCTCAAATCTTACTATAATGCCACTCTCCTGGACCAAATTTATTTTTGGTGGCACCCAACCAGAGAAAAATCCTGGTCCATAATGGAAACCTCACCTTTCCTTCCACTTAAATCACAACATCTACTCTTAACCACAATATTCTCACAAACGACATATCACTTAAAACACCCATGCATCCAAGCCACTCTTCAAGCTTGGAAAGATCTTTTATCCACAGATTTTGCAGACTCAAAACAACTCCATACCCCACTCAACATACTACATTCCATTACGCCCTCGTTAGATTTAACCCAATGGGAAAAACAAAACATACATCACATAACTGATCTTTACAAAAATAACATCCTACACTCATTTCAATATCTTCATACCAAATGTAGCCTCCCAGCCACTGAATATTTCACCTACCTACGAATCATCCACTGCATCTGAACGAACAACATACCCCAAACCATAACAATCCTGGCTATGGCCTACACTTATTTCTCCAAACCGCATTACCCAAGTAAAGGCATCTCCACCTTCTACAAATATTTAACAGACCTACAATTTACCTTACAATCTACCTCTTTTTTCCAATTGGGAAAAAACCATAGCGGAAACCATTCCAACCCACTCATGGACTACTGCATTTAATTACACTTACCAATCCTCTCACTGCAGCTCACACTGGGAATCTTATTTGAAAATACTTCATCAATGGTACCTAACTCCTGCCAGACTTGCCATTTTCTATCCAAAACACTCCCCTTCCTGTTGGAGACAATGTGGGGATGTAGGTTCCACTCTTCACATACTTTGGTCTTGCAAATCTATGAAATCCTTTTGGAATAGCGTATTCCAACTAATAGCCGAAATCTCCAAAATAATGATAAACCCCAATCTGGCACTTGCACTCCTACATATCGGGATTAACAAATTCCCATATACTTCCCGTACCATCATGGTCCACATTCGTTTTGCAGCAAAACTAAACATAAACCGACTCTAGAATACCAGCACAGCCCCTTTCTTTCAATCGCTAATCTCAGATCTTAACTTCCAATGCGAAATGGAAAAAAGACTGGCCACTAATAACTCCACCCAACATAAGTTTAATTCTCTATGGTCTAACTGGTTACAAAATCCTAACTGCTCTGTAAAACCCTGATACTGTACAAACAATTGCACAAACTATCCAAGTCAGACTGGTACTTCTGGGGGAGAACCTATCCTTCCCCCCTCCACTACCCCCCCCATTACTCTCCCCCCTGTTTAATCCCCCTCAATACCTACTACACCTCCTCACAGTTCAGTCCACCCCAATACCTCTGATGCTTATGCCGCAACTATAGCTCCGACCCCAGCCAAAAGGTGGGGTAACTGTCTAATAAAGCTGTATTGTATGCATATATTCTAAACTGAACCAAATGTTTATCTCTGTTAAAAAATTTTCTTGAAAACCTTCAATAAAAATTATTGAAACTAAAAAAAAGAACATCTGGGGAGCAGTGACCATAACATGATTTCATTTATTGTTAGCTGTAAACAGCAAGCACATACGGAAAAAATAAAAACACTCAATTTTAGGAGAGCTAATTTTCCAAGACTGAGAGCTGCTCTCCAAGACTTAGACTGGGAGGGAAAATTGACATCGATGAATACAACACAGAAATGGGAGTTCTTCAAAAAGACTGTATGTGAACACACTGCAAAATATATTCACATGGGCAACAAGTTTAAAAGGCTAAAAATCAAACCTATGTGGCTTACGGCCAAAGTTAAAAAAATCTATAGATAATAAGAAAAGAGCTTTTATTAAATATAAAAATGAAGAAACGCTATCATCATTTCAACATTACATGAATATAACTGAATATGTAAAAGAGAAATAAAGGCCACAAAAATTTAAAACGAACAACAGATTGCCAAAGACCATAGCAGGACCAACCCCAAAACATTCTTCAAATATATTAATAGTAAAAAGGTCCGGTCCAAGCATGTAGGACATTTACAAAATATTCTAGAGTGGGTGACTGGGGACAAAGAGAAGACAAATTTATTAAATATCTTCAGCTCTCTGTATACAAAGGAGCAGGTGGGAGCTCTTGTCCATAATGGGCATGGTATTGACGCAGCTCCAGACGACCCACATTGGCTCACAATTGATATGATCCAAAAATATTTAGACAGAATAAAGGTGACTAAAGCACTTGGACAGGATGGCATACACCCACGGGTCCTTAAAGAATTGAGCTCTGTCATTTCAAAGCCATTGTTTCTAATTTTTAGGGACTCTTTAATGACTGGAATAGTACCACTGGATTGGCGTAAGGCCAATGTGGTGTCAATATTTAAAAAGGGGTCAAACTCTTTACCAAGTAATTATAGACCTGTTAGTTTAACTTTAGTTAGTTGGGAAGATACTGGAGAGTTTAATAAAAGACCCCATAGATGAGTTCTTGCTGGAAAAAAATATTTTAAGCAACAGACAGCATGGATTTATAAAAGACAGAAGTTGTCAAACAAATCTGATTTCTTTTTATGAGGAGGTGAGAAAAACCTTGGACAGAGGGGTGGACGTGGACGTGGTATACTTGGATTTTGCAAAAGCGTTTGACACAGTTCCCCACACACGGCTAATGTAAGGTAAAGTCTACTGGCTTGGAAAAATCCGTATGTAAATGGATAGAAAACTGGCTAAAAGATAGTATTCGAAGAGTAGTGGTTAATGATTCATACTCTGAATGGTCTAGGGTTGTTAGTGGTGTACCCCAAGGTTCAGTGTTGGGACCCTTACTTTTTAATATATTTATAAACGATATAGGGTCTGGGATTAAAAATACCATTTCAGTCTTTGCAGATGACACCAAGCTGTGCAGTGGAGTCTTCAACTTACAAGCCGACCTCAATGCACTGTTTAATTGGGCAGCTATGAGGCAAATGAGGGTTAATGTTGATAAATGTAAGGTTATGCACTTGGGGGCTAAGAATATGCATGCATAATAAATACTAGGGGGAGTACAATTGGGGGAATCACTGGTCGAGAAGGATCTTGGAGTTCTGGTACACAAGCTTAATAATGGCATGCAATGCCAAGCTGCGGTTTCCAAAGCAAGTGGTCCTGTCCACAGCAGACGTTCTGGAAGATCTGCCATTTCTGGCAGTACACTGCATGGCCGCAGAAACACGCATCAGCCTCAGTTTGGTGCCAGACGACCTTTATAAGGAGACTCATCACTTCCTCAAGTTGCTGGATGATCTCTAGCTCCCCGTAGCTATTTCCTGTGACCTGTGACTTCCTGATACCGACTCGGCTTGCTCTTGAACCTGTCTACTCTGCTTACCCCTGATTTGACCTCGGCTTGGCTAAAGGATACTCTCTCTCTCGCTCCTCTGTGTATGACCTTGGTTTGGCTAAATGATACTCTCTTGCTCCTCTGTGTATGACCTCGGCTATCCCATCTGACTACGTGTGCTCTGATTTCCACCTGGTACCTGACCTTTGCTTGAACCGGCTACCCAGTACTCCTCTATTCCCAGAAGGGCTTGCATACCTTGCACAGGTGCCATCTGTCTGCAGACCTCATCTCTGTGCATCAGCTGTGCTCCTGGGTGGACCAACAACAAGCACTCCTACAGGCGACCTGTGCCACTTTGGGCCTGACTCCCGCTGTCCCACTCTCAGGGGAGTCTGGAACTTAGCCGCAAGGGAAGCCCTGTCTCCATTGGCCTCTGTCACCAGGTACCTGATATTATCATCCAGCCAGTATATCCGAGGTCGAGAGAGGCGCTTCCGCACTAGAGGCCCTGTGCCAACAGATGATGGCGCTTACTCAGGCAGTGAAAGATCTACAGCAAGGATACTTCCAGCTGGAAGGGCATCTTCACTCCCTCACTACTTCTGCGGACCAGGTTCCTTCCGTCAGTTCTAATTCTGTAGCCGCACCTGCCAGTCCATCTCCTGCTACCACTCCTGCTGTGGTGTTACCACCTCCGGAACCCAGGGTCCCTACTCCTGAACGTTTCCTGGGGGATCAACGTAAGCTCAGAGCTTTCAAAAATGCCTGCGAACTGTATTGTGCTCTACAACCCAGAACCTTTTCACTGGAAGCAGTCAAGGTCGGATTCATCATCTCCCTCTTGTCTGAAGAACCTCAGTCTTGGGCCCATAGCCTACTAGAACAAAAAAACCCAGCACTAAACTCTGTGAGTGAATTTTTTGAAGCCATGGCTGCCCTTTATGATGATCCCCAGAGGACCTCCACTGCTGAGTCCGCCCTTCATGCTCTACTACAAGGTTGGTGGCCTGTGGAGGACTACATAGTGGAGTTCTGCAAATGGTCAGCGGATACTGGTTGGAACGTCGCAGCATTAAAGTACCAGTTTCGTCTATGCCTGTCCGAATCACTCAAGAACGAGTTAGCTAGGGTGGAAGCACCCTCCTCCTTGGATAACCTTATTCTGCTCTCTACCCAGTTGGATCGGCGTCTATGGGAAAGACGTGCTTAGCGTACTCAGACCTTTCGACCCACATGGGTTCTGCCAAAGGTTCCAGGACCAATGGCTCCTGCCCCTACTCCGCAACCCATCAGCATTTCTGAGGTAGAACCAATGCAAATTGGCCTTCTCAGACCTGCCCTAACTCCGGAAGAAAGGCTATGCAGACAGCAATGCAATCTATGTCTCTACTGTGGGGCCACAGGCCATTTCTTGCGTAACTGCCCAGTGCGACCAAGTCCAGCCAGCCCCATCCTTTGTACCTTCAGTTATTCGGAACGTTAACCACCCATGTCATTCTCCCCATATCATTGCAGGTGGCTGGAAGGGACGTCAAATTATGGGCAGTCGTTGACTCAGGAGCCTGTAGCTGTTTCTTGGACATCAAACTTGCCAAGGACTTACATATCCCTCTTCTGCCTAAGAAACAGAGACTTGACATATTACTAGCAGATGGCACTACTCTGAGCTCAGGACCTGTTGCCCAGGAAACCATTCCTATTCTAGCAATAACTGACTCCGGCAATCAGGAGTTCATTAGTTTTGACGTCATCAGATCCCCCATGTTTCCAGCCATCCTAGGAATACCCTGGTTGCAAGCCCACAATCCACAGATCATATGGCCCAAGAACGAAATCATCTTTTCATCAGAATATTGTCTGCAGCACTGTGGTGCCCCTTCTCTCACCAATTCTTTCATATGTCTCTCAGTCCAACCTTCACCAGAGGCCAGTCAATCAGTTCCCTCTACCTACCATGACTTTCTTGATGTGTTTGATAAAAAGAAGGCTGACACATTGCCTTCTCATTGGTCTTACGACTGCCCAATTGAGTTACTTCCAGGGACAGAAATACCATTTGGGTGAATTTTCCCGTTGTTCGAGCTTGAACTGGAAGCCCCCGGAATTACTTAGACAAGAACCTTGCTAAGGGATTCATCCGCCCCACTTTCTCTCCTGCTGGGGCTGGTATTTTCTTCGTTGAAAAGAAAGATTGGTCTCTCAGACCTTCCATTGACTACAGAGAGCTTAACAAAATTACCATTAAGAATCGGTATCCTTTTCCTCTTGTGCCCGAGTTGTTTCAGAGGTTTCGAACAGCCCGAGTGTTCACTAAATTTGAATTACGGGGGGCCTACAATTTAGTCCACATAAGAGAAGGTGATGAGTGGAAGACCTCCTTCAGAACACACTGTGGACATTTTGAGTACCTGGCGATGTCGTTTGGGCTATGTAATGCCCCTGCTACGTTTCAACACTTTGTAAATTACATCTTTAGAGAATATCTTGATCTCTTCATAATTGTCTACCTGGATGATATCCTAATTTTCTCTACCTCACTGGAACTCCATCGAGATCATGTAAGGAAAGTGCTAAACACTCTAAGGATGCATGGCTTGTATGGAAAGACAGAGACAGAGTTCGAAAAGCAGTCCATCCAGTTCCTGGGGCTCATAATTTCCACTGAGGGAATCTTCATGGACCGTCAGAAAGTATCTGCTATTCTGGAATGGCCTGCACCTTCAGACAGGAAAGGGGTCAAAGATTCATAGGCTTCGCCAATTTCTATCGGAAATTTATTAAGGGCTTTTCAACCATCATTGCCCCTATTACTCAACTCACTCGCCAGCATACACATTTCTGCTGGAGCCATCAAGCTCAAATAGCAATTCGAGCAATTAAAAAAATCATATACAAATAAGTGCAGCGCTAAAAATAGTATTAAGATAGTCCGTCCCACATTAGGTAATCAATAAAATTGATTAAATAAAATTTCCCAGGATATATAAATAAAGGTGACAGTCTGTGCAGATAAATGGTGCGAGATCACAATAAAATGCAGTGGCGGTGCTCCAAATAGTGTGGTAAAATCAGTAGAGGTCTCCTTTATTGATCTGGTCTGGGACAAGGATAATCCTCCCTCAAGATGGTGTTGTCAGGGGCACACAGGAAAGTAAAAAGATCCAACTGACTGGAGGTCCCTTTAAGGGATGGATGGGTGCTGGTGCCTGCTTACAGGAACTCCCTTCTCTGGATTCAATAGGTGGCTGGATCAGGCAGGCTCTGTGAATAAATAGCTAATGTCACTATTGTATCTCTCCACATTGGATTCCCCGCGTTTCGCCATTACAGGAACAACCGATAATCTCATCAATGCCCCACCTACCCACACGCCACCTGACGGACTGTATTTAATTAATTAAATATTTAGGAATTTCACCTACTGTGCACTGCCATTAGATTGGTTTGTGCTGCTACTATTATAGTTACTTAGGGTAATTTGCATGTACGGGATTGAGTGTAATGCCCTCCATGTTATTGATGATATTTGGGAGTCTGAATGTTATCAGCGGTATTCAGGACCTTTCATTCTATCATTGATATTAGTGTTGGGCTCGATGTTTGGGTCGAACATAGGTTTGACTCGAACGTCAGCTGTTTGTGTATTCGCCACACACGAACACTAAGGGCATTCGGTGGGCTACTTGCCTGCCGATTGCCCAAAAGTGCATTGTGAGAGCTATGATTGCCAAAGCAATGCACATCACCACAGGTCAAGTGCAATGATTTGGCCAAGCACAGAACAGTGCACTGTGAGAGTGTTGCTGGAGTTTAGTGGAGTTAGTGGTGTGTTAGGAGTGTAGTGCGGTGTTGTGAAGAGCAGTGTTCAGTGGGCTTTTTTTTGAGTGCTTTTTTTTTTGGCGTTCTGATTTTTTTTTTAAATTTAATTTAATTTATTTCATTAATTTTTGTTGCCGCAGCAGCAAAACGTTTAGGGCATTATTGCTGTTTGCCCTTCTGCATTGCAGGTTCCTTTTTTTTGGGGGGGCTTCTGAATTTTTTTTTTCCCAGCAGCAGCAAAAATGTTTTTTCATAATTGCTGTTCCTCCTGCTGAGTTGCAGGTGTTCTTCCTTCTGCATCACCAGTGGTTTTTTTTGGCTTTCTTAATTTTTTTTGCATTCATTTTATTTACATTTTTTTTGCAGCAGTAAAAAAAATATCCATAATTGCTGTACCCTCTAATTTCTTTATTAAAAAAAGCAATAAAAAAATGGTTTATAGTGCACCAAGCACAGAAGTATTGCACCCAAGCACCAAATTCCCATCCCACACTCTAAAATAAAAGGTTATAAAAATACCCGAAAAATATCCCCATCATGTCCGAAAGGCCAACAAGAAAAGCAGACGCTTACAGACTGCTAAAAGAGGGAAAGCTGCCTCTTTGTCTACAGTGAAAAGTGGTGGTTGTGGACATGGTGTATCCTCTGCAAGCAGGGCACGCTTGTCCTTTTTTTCTGGTGCTGGCCATGTTATTGAGCAATAACATGCAGAAGAAGTGGTGGAGTGGATAACTAAGTCAACCCCATCCTCCTCATCCTCTGTCACCCAGGCTCATACTAGTTTGCCTTCCACTGCAGCTGCCAAAGCATCTTATTCCACAGGCTCCTTGTCCACAGCTACTCCTTCCATTGCCCCACCATCATGCACAAAGGAGTCAGCTGAATTATTTGAACATTATTGTCAGGCCCATGCTGCTGGAGGATTCACAGCAATTTCAATGCTCCAATGTTGTTTACCAGGATGAGGAAGAGAGTAACGTGAGGCTAGAGATAGTGGGTGCCAATGACGGACAAGAAATTGGCAGTCATGTTCCCCCAGCCTCAGCACACTGCCAAGTTGGTTCCAGTGATGAGAAGGGAGGGGATGATGAGGTCACTGACTGTACTTGGGTGCCTGAGAGAACAGAGGAGGAAAATGAGGAGGAGGCACAACTCCAACGAGGCAGTATGTCCTCCAGGGCAGGCATAAGGGCAGCCACCCTATTGCATTATACGACAAAGCTCCACAGGTGTGGGGCACAGCTGACTCACTGCTAACTTCAAAAACTTCATTGGTGTGGGCTTTTTTCAACACATGCAGCAGACCGCAGCGTTGCTGTTTGCAGTCTCTGTGTGCATAGGCTCAAGCTTGGCCAAAACACCAGTCGCTTGGGCACCACATGCTTGAGTGCTTCAGAGTTTTTGCAAAAGTGCAGACTTCTCATTGCTCCTCATCTGGGATCTGTACCCATACTATACCTCAATACTTCTCAACTGCCTCAACTGAGAGGCATAATGGTATATCAATGGGTGCCACAGGTACTTGCACCCAATCTGCTAGCAGTATACCACCTGTTGATTTCACCAGGCAAATTTCGCTACCCCAGTTGCTAAACTGTAAAAAAAAAATTATGTCCCACCCATCCACATGCTCAGTGTCTAAATGCTAGCTTGGCCAAATTGCTAGCGATACTACTGATGCCTTTCCATCTGGTGGACTCTTCCTCATTCAGTGAAGTTGCAGAATTTGCTGTACCACAGTGGTAGGTTCTGAAAATAAATTTCTTTTCATATAAGGCCATTCCAGCTCTGTACCATCATGTGGAAGGCAATGTTTTGGCCTCGTTGGACAGGGCGGTCAGCAGCAAGGTCCACATTACTGATGACACATGGTCCAGCAGGCATGGTCAGGGACATTTAAAAAAGGAATGAAAAAAGGAGCCACTAAGTGCAGACTGTTAATACTTTAATTATAAACAATATTGTAAATGAACATTCACATTTTAAAAGATAGATTAAGGCACATCTGTAGTACAATGGTATCAAAACTAAAATAGTTATGTGATAGGCAAAATTCTGTGGCTAGCAGAATGAAATCAGCCTGTCTCTTGTTAATAAGTGGTGCACTGGACAAAAAATGGTTTTCATTTCATTTCATTCTGCTAGCCACAGAATTGGCTGGGTTTTCTTATTTCAGTGAGTTGGACGCCGTGATTGACGATGGATTACAACGATATAACAATTTTTTTGCTTTCTTTTAATTAAAAGACTTGTGAAAAACTGTTATTTTGTTTTTTATTCACTTACTCATTCACAAGGGGGGGGCAGCATCAGGGTGCCCCTTATTTAAAAGTGTACCCTGATGCTAATGTGACCCCCTGCCTGCAGACCCCCACAACCACCGGGCCAGGGTTGTGGGGAAGAGGCCCTTGCCCCCATCGTCATAGGGACACTGTCCCATGCTGAGGACAAGTGACCTGGTAAGCCGCAGGGAGGGGGCGCTTGATCATTCTAGAACCCTACAAGTTAAGTGAGTGATAAATGCTTAGTGGACGCTCATGCTAACAAGGTCCGATAAATTGTATGCTGCTGACTAGTGAGGGCTGAGGAAAGGTTTGTCCACACCCAAAGAAAGCTTTAGAAATAAGAAGAGATAGCCCAACCTGATTAATTAGCACTTAAAAGCAGCCTCACCTCGATTCATCCAAGCCACGCCCACAACATGTTTTGTCCCACCCCTGGGGCCTAATCATGGAGTTAATGATTAAGCCATGGGGGCAGGACTAAATGTGTTGAAGGCATGGCTTGGATGAATCAAGCTTAGGTTTCTTTTACCTGCTATCCACTCTAGCCGTGCGAGGTGTGTAGCGGCCAGGCTATTTCTTCCTATTTCTATAGCCTGCATGTTAATCTGAGACCCTTTATGTTGTTAGTGGTATTTGGGACCCTTCTTGTCTGTGGTATCTGGGATCCTGCATGGTAACAGTGGTATTCAAGGCTATGCATGTTATTAGTGGGGTCTAAAGCTGGCCACAACATTTAGTTTTGAAAACTCATTTGATATGCTGTGGAGCAGGATAGACTGTCACTAACTTCAAACCAATTAATTCCTACTTTATTTCAGGTTTCCAAATTGAACAGCTTCTAATAATAGACCTCTTTCAATGTCTTCATGACAATATAATAATAAACAGAATACAAATGCTCTGTGTGCTCATGATGAATGAACTTATGAAAGCCATAACATTTCAAGTTAAATTAATGATTGTTCAAGCACCAAAGCATAACCAAGAAATGCTGTGTTTCTTATTGTAACACAGTAACTAGTTACTATTGCAATAGAAAAATCCTAAGAATTGTGTAGCAATTAATTACTAAATATTTGCATCTAAATCATGAATCTACCATCAAATGGCATTTTTTTTATTGATGTCAGAAAGCTTGACAGTAATAAAGTGAAAATGTCAGTTTTGTTGTTCTAGAAAACAATGATCTCTGTCTAAATTAAATAGTATGCATTGCAAAAATATTAGTGGAATGTATTGCAGACTCCAATTTGCTTGTGTTCTTCAAATACTGAAACTAGCCTTGTCAACCCTTTCTAAAAGTGGGTGCTATGTCCTATGCTTTGCATTGCACTTGGTGATGCAAGGCTTGGATGCAGCTGCTTGGCCATGGAAACCCATTTTATGAAGCTCTCTACACACTGTTGTTGTGCTAATCTGAAGGCCACATGAAGTTTGGAGGTCTTTAGGTATTGACTCTGCAGACAGTTGGCGACTTCTAGACATTGTGCGCTTCAGCATGGCCCCGCTCTGTCATTTTTACGTGGCCTAGTACCTCGTTGCTGAGTTGCTGTTGTTCCCAGTTGCTTCCACTTTGGTACATTACAACTAACCATTGACCGTGGAATATTTAGTAGCAAGGAAATTTCACAGATGGACTTATTGCACAGGTGGCAACCTATCACAGTACCATGCTTGATTTCACTGAGCTCTTGAGAGCGACCCATTCTTTCACAAATGTTTGTAGAAGCAGTCTGCATGCCTAGGTGCTCGATTTTATACACATGGCCATGGAGGTGATTGGAACACCTGAATCGAATGATTTGGAGGGGTGTCCCAATACTTTTGGCAATAAAGTGAGTGTGTGGAAAAGGGAGCACCAGCCTTCATAAGTCATTGTGCCAAAAGACATCGTACTGTGTACATCGAGAGCTTTGCAACTGGTGTTATTCTAACCACGTGCATTACCACGCCTGCTATTTCATCATGGACAGCAAGTTAGAACAAAGAGCAAATGTTAAAATCTGCGTTAAACTGGGCAAATATGCCACAGAGACATTTCACATGATTCAGTAACATTACAGCAACACTTGAAGTGTTTTGAGTGGCATGTGTGCTTCAAGAGAGGAACAACATAACTGGAAGACAATGAGAGATCAGGAAGACCTTCAACAAGCTCAACCCCCAAAAATGCCCTCTTCCCGAAGATGAAGATCCAGCTCAAAGGTTGCCATTTTGACAACATTGTAGAGATCCAGCAATTTGTCCTGTTTCACACAGAATTTTACTTTGTTCTAACTTGCTGTACACTATGAAACAGCAGACATGGTAATGTACGTGTTCAGAATAGCACTAGTTGCACAGCTCCCGATGTACACAATGATGATGTCGTCTGGCACACTGACTTATGAAAGTCGGAGCTCCCTGTTACTGTATGTGCAGCCTTGTGCTGCCATCTGTTGGTGTGTTACAAAACTCAAAACCTTTTGATACCACCTTAAAAATTGGGATATAGCATGTTCTGTAATATACAGTACACTAAGCATGGATCGAGCAGTCCTGGGCTACCTCTATAACATTGGAGAACACAAAAAGAAGTTGCCTCTAAGTGCAACAATATGGCAGTTTATTAACATAAAAGGTTAAAACCACTTCCAAGAAATACAAATGGACAGGCTCATCACATGTGTGTATCCTATGTTCCTAGAGGAAATGGAGCAGGGATCGTTCAGCCGTCCAGCAGCAGTGGGAACCGTGGAGTGCAGGAACGTCAGAGCCAAGATGGCCACCATATTTGCGGGATCAGTGTGGAATGCATATGCCGGAAGTAATGTAGGTTGGGGGCGGTAAAACATTTTGAATCATGTGCAGAAAGCACCTCCGGGCCTGTACTCCATGGGTCCCGTTGCCACTGGACAGCCGAATGATCCCTGCTCCATTTCCTCCAGGATCATAGGATACACAGATGTGATGAGCCTGTCCTTTTGTATTGCTTGGAAGTGGTTTTAACCTTTTACGCTAATAAACTGCCATATTGCTGCACTTAGAGGCGCCTTCTTTTTGTGTTCTCCTATTATCAGAGCCTTGCTTCTACTCTATGAAGAGCTGCCCTAATGTTCACTTGGTTTTCCATCTCTTTCGGTACTGACTGGAGATCCTGAACCCCAGCACCAATAGAGGTCTGGTCCCAAAAGGAGTGCCCTATGGACTGTATATACCTATAGAACATTAAATTAGCATTTTAATAGCATCCCTGCTTTACTTAGCCAGTGCTGTGTTTACTACATACTAGAATTGCTGCTCCTATGAATAGATCTGGCTGTCTCCATAAGCTTTAGCAATTCAAATTTGGCAAATTTCAAACACTTCTTGGTATCTCTGTGTGACACCTTTTATGTGCTATTTAAAATAAAGAACTTTATATTTTTATACAACTAGAAGATCCAGTAATCATCCATGGACTTAAATATTTCTAGTTTAGCAAGAGGGGACTCACTGCAGGTGACTTGTTTTCCTTTTACATTGTTCCTGGTATTGTTTAGCTGTGCCTTCACCCTCCTGTCTCTGTAGGTTTCTATTGTCGTGTCATAATGATGGGCGACCTTACAACAATAGGAATGTGTGGGAGGCTGGAGGCAAGTGCGGCAGCTTTGTCCAGTCATAACAGCCTGCCATTCAAACTAACCAAGGGCACCGAAATTGCAATTGACCTATGCGAAATGTCAATAATTCTGAGTTTTTTCTGCCTTTAATAATAACTTGTGTCAATTTCTCTTTATATGTTATTTGTTTGCAGGCTATACATTATAAGTTGATTTGTAAGATTAAACATTTCCAAGGAATTGTTCTAAATTTCCAGGGAAAATTTTTCTCCTATCACTAGGCAAAAAGAATACACATTCATACACATTAAAAGAGCAAGATAAAGCATTTTATGGACTGGTTTCTGTTTTTTATTTTAATAAATGTACTATAAAACTAAGAAATATGTGAAAACACTTAAAGCGACACTAAACAGTATCCTTATCCTCCCAAAAAATCCATATACGTCCACTACTTAGTATTTTTTGACTCCTTGTAATGTCCTCCATAAGCTCATGAACCTTTCTTTTTCTCTCTCACTTCCATTTAGAAGGAGCAGGGCACATTTGTTGTGGTCATGTGCATTTCTCTATTCATACTACAAATCCCATAGACTATAGTCCCTAGTCTATCCTAGGAGCAGGCAGCAGAGGGTGGCTACATTCTCACATACAGTAGGACCACAAAGCCATGGTAGTGTTTTAGAGGAAGCTGAGAGCAATAGAATGTACTTTTCTGAATTAAGAATGCATACTTGAATATATTTTTTCTTTCTAAACTAGAGTATAGTGTCAAGAACATGGATATGTTCTTTTAATATTTGGCATCAAAACCTGAAAGTTGATTGGCTGATATGCAGAGTTGCACCAGATTTTGCACTCTCCAGCTTTAGTAAATAACCTCCAGTGCACATTGACAGATGTTTTGCTGCATTGTAAAATGCATCTCACAGCAAGGATACACAGAAAACAATTATTTCCTGTGTGTGCCATTCACTATGCAATGCAGTCTGCAGCTGCAGTAAAATGCAAGCATACATCATTTTTTGCAGCATACTGTACATAATTGCATAGCACTGTACAGAAGCACATCATTTTGCACACTTCAAATAAAGTTTGTTCAAAAAAATAAAAGAGCGCCATGTGATATGCTGAATTGCACACCACACTGCCCCCTAGTGCAGTCGGGAGCGGGCAGCTGATGGGAAAGCACTTCAGCATCTGTCTGCTCTAGTGTGAATAGGGCCTTAAAGTTCAGCTTCAATACAGATATAAATGATTTACAGTAACATATATAACAGGTGGTCTCTACGGTTATTTTAGCAATAAAAGTAATTTGTTTCAGATTTTCTCAACAATGTGAACTGAAACAAGCACCTATCCTTTCTCAGGCTGGATTACATCGTTTTAGCTATAAATGTAACCAATAAGATTCATTAATAGTGTAGGGTAAAGGATAATCAATATATAAAAAGGTAAAATAAAATAAGGCTATCTGCTAAATAGCTAATGCTAGTTTGTGGAATAGATATGAACGAGTGACTGTAAATGCAATAAAGTTTTATGAATAAGGTTGCACCACGTGCAGTAATTCAAACTAACCAATATCCAACGTCTGAGATATGATTGGTTGCTACAGGCAATTTCACATTGTTAATTGCTCTATATCAAAACTAATTGCTCTATATCAAAACTATCAGAGCTGAGGAAGTCATTTCTAGGACATAATGCGTAAAGCAGAAGGGCCTTCGTTGACATCATCTCACAAGTGGACAGAGCTGTTTTGAAACCCATCGGGTGGATGGGAACGATCTGAGTTTAGATGCACCACTGTGAATGCTGCTGTCTAGGAGATGGATGTGACTGTCTTTTATTTACCTAATGTAAGTGAGATTCTGAAGTGTCTTAATAAAGGCTATTGTAAATGGAGAGTCATAGATGTCCCTATCTGTTTTACTTGTGAGGAATATCGGACCCCACTGGAAACAGAGAGTGAAGTAGAGGTGGTGTTGTCAGAGGAGAGAGGATGTAGAAAATCCTCCATTATATTGGTTTACAAGCTGGGCAAAGATTCTATCCTCACTAGGCTGTGTCTGACCTCCTATAATTTAAGAGTTCCATCTATGAGAGTAAGCATCTAATTTAGAAAGACATGGGTGAAGGAGGCAGAGAAATAAGGTATTGAAGAAGTTTTTGATCACATTGGGACTTATCACCTTTATGACTGATGTTTTATGAATCCAGTTTGTTCATATATACACTCACCAGCCACTTTATTAGGTACACCCTGCTAGTGCCAAGAAAATATCCCCCTCACCATTACAACACCAGCCTGAACCATTGATACAAGACAGGGCAGATCCATGCTTGTATGTTGTTTTCCCCAAATTCTGACCCAACCATCTGAATGTTGCAGCAACCAGTCTGTCCATTCTCCTCTGACCTCTGACATCAACAAAGCATTTTTATCCACACAACTGCCGCTCACTGGATATGTTCTCTTTTTTTGGACCATTCTCTGTAAACCCTAGAGATGGTTGTGCTTGAAAATCTCAGTAGATCAGCAGTTTTTTAAATACTTAGACCAGCCCATCTGGCACCAACAACTATGCCATGGTCAAAGTCACTTAAATGCCCTTTCTTACCCTTTCTTTTGCTTGGTTTTAACTTCAGCAAGTTGTTTTCACCACGTCTAGATGCCTAAATCATTGAGT